>NW_007259952.1:211041-350805 GCF_000164805.1 Carlito syrichta | reverse complement strand
CCTCCAGTCTGGGTGACAGAGTGAGACTCCAACTCAAAAAATAATAATAATAATAAAGAATAATGCAATCAATGAGAGAAGACTTACTGGTCATCAGTGATGGCCTATCATTCCCTTAGGTCCTGTTCAGAATATACAAGAAATCAGACTTGGTCCCCGACTTCAAGGAATCTACAGTCTTAGAGTAAAATACTTGCAGACAGATAGGAAATTTTCTGCGTATGGTACATTGTGGAGGTCTGTGTTGCTGGTTCAGTGCAGGAGGTTGGGGTGAGTGGTGACTGAAACGGATGGTCAGGGAAGTTTCCCGGAGCCTTGAGCTGTGCCTTGCAAAGTGAATGGACAGGAAGCGGAAAATTCAAGGAAGGGGAAGAAAGAGTAAGCAGAAAAAGCGTAGGCATGGCAGCAGGCAGGTGCTTGGGTGTGAAGTGGGAGATGAGGTTACACAAGTCAGGCCCGGGAGGACCTCGGAAGCGCAGCAGAGAAGTCTCAAAGGCGAATGATCAACTTGCTTTTCCAGGTATGTACGCTCCTCATCAGAAGGACTCGTGGGTGAATTCTAAACACTGTTAAGGAAGAGACTTGCTAGAAGCCCACCTGGAGGTGGTGCAGGTAGAAATTCTCTTGGAGAACTGCCTCAGGGCGCATTACCCTGAAAGTAACTTGCTTGGTATTTTACACTGTCCAAAGATTCCACTTCCTGTCTGAGAGAAGTTAAGGGACCTCTCTGATCAGACCCCTGTCCCTGGCTGCAAGAGCCAGACGGACGTTAGTTACACGAATGCATTTTAAACACAGTACAGGAAAGGGATTCCAGACCCAGCAGAGAGAGGAGAATCCAGGAAGCAGAAGGACAGGGAAATCTGCAGTCGAAGGTGGGAAACTGGGGATAGAAACAGCCTGACCCATACTCTGCTCTCTGAACGCAGAGCTCTGCCCCAGACACACACTTCACCCCGGGCTCCACAGGCTGATTCCTTCTGCCGCCCCTGCAACCCAGTTAAACCTGCGGTCTTGATGCAGGGGTCTGACTGCCACTGCCACTCCTTCTGTAGCCATCTCTCACGCTGCCCGTTTGCTTACCGGTCTGACCTTTAGTCTCTTAAGGAAAACAAGCCAGAGGAACAAAGGTAACTGTCGTGGGGGAAGTGTTAGTGTTATCCCACCTGCTCCTGCCTGAGCCACAGGACTCAAGTCTTCCTAAATAGTTTCTTGCAGAGTCTTAGCTACACTCCGGCCCGACTGAGATAGAACCTTCCTTTTATCAAGGCCTCCGGGCAGATGGATCAGATGCACACTGAAGTGTGAGAAGCATTGGTCTAGATCACTCACTGGGAATCAGTGCTTCAGGAAGAGCCTTTTCCGACCAAAGATCGAAGTAGATGGGCCAGCATCGTTTGGCTCGGAGAGCCTGGCTTCCTAGAAGTCTTTCCAGAGGTGTTCTTCTTCCCTCTCTTTCTCTGGTAAACATTGGTTGAGCGCTTATGGTTTTGGTTACCTGGCTAGACTCGGGTTATACAAGGATGAGAGGATGACCTTGGCCCTTGCCCAGTTGATGACTGCTGGAAACAAAGCATGCAGATGACTCACGCAGAAGTCCCTCGAGGTGAGTCACATATTCTCTGGCTGTTCCTCCACCTCCATCCCCATCTCCACCCTCTGATTCCCTGACCAGCATGAGGTCAGGCTCTACTGACTCTGAAATCCCTTGTATCCACCTTATTGGTCTGCGTGGCCATTTCCTTGGAATAGTAGACTCTGTTTCTATAACTGATCATCTCTGCTCGTTAGCTTTCCTGTTAGTTAAGTCCTTTCCCCCACATCAAGTCCTGCCTACATTCCCTCTGCTGATTCTGGAACCTGTCCTCTTTTCTCTAACTTTAATACACCACACCTCCTCTACCCCTTCATCTTTATCAAGAATGAGTTACTCTCCCCGTCCTGTGTCTTGTTCCCATCAAATCCGTTCTCTATAGCCGACGGAGTAATCTTTCTACTGGAAAAAGCTGAGTGCTCCAGAAAATCTTCTAAAGACTTCCTCTGAAGAATGCATTCTAAATCCCTGACCAAGGCATATGGCACCTTTCATGAGCTGTCTCTTGACTGTTCATCCTCATCGTCTATGACTATCTTATGTTTCAGCTACAACAAGCCCCTTGACATCTTGCATTTTCACTCCACAGCATATGTGCTTGCAGCCATCCTTCTGCTTAGAAAGTTGTTTCCTCCTTCATCATGTTGATGCCTGGTTGTATCTCCATACCCAGTTTAACTTTCCTCTTCTGTGGGTTTTTTGACCTCATCTGCACATTCAAGTCACCTGGGAGGGTGGGCTTTCAAGAAATACCAATACCCCAACCAATACCTAGGCCTTGCCCCCAGATAATCTGCTTTTACTGTTTTGGAGACTGTGTCTGGGCATTGGTATTTTAAAAAAAGTTGTTTAAGGGATTTCTGGCAAGATGGCGGTGGGACAGTTTGGACTGTGAGTGTCTCCACAAAAGTGAGTGTCCGTAAAGACTCTCTGCATGAGTGGGTATGTGCCGGTGGGTGAGTAGAAGTCCATCAGAGGGGAGGCGCACCAGGTTCATGCATCCGGGGCTTTCCTCTGGAGATGATTGCAGCCCACCACCGCCCTGAGATTGGAGGCCCTGGCATGTACAGGACCGTCTGCTGTTCCTGGGGCTTTCCTGAGAAAAGCCTTCTGAATGCAGCTGATCCTCATCACCTGGAGCCTGGCCCACACCATCTCCTGTGACAGCAACGTGGCTGACGTCCTGGCTCTGTGGAGAGAGAAGTCGGGAGACCTGGAGAGGAGCCCCACCATTTGTGAGGCAAAGCCGGCAGGAGCCATTTTCTCTGTCCCAGGACCAGGACCCACCCAGCTCTGCCCAGCCTCCAACCTGGGACCTGAGGTAATCTCCTCATCAAACTCGGAGAGGCAGACACTCCTCCCTGATGCTGGAACAGGCACAGACTCATCAGATCTGAGTGGGAGACTTGACAGTAGCAGGCTGGTTGGTACACCTGTCTGTTTTCCCTCTTATTCTTCCCTTTCTCCACCTTCCTCTTGTTCCCCCTCTCCCTTTTTCCATTCTTTTCCTTTTGCTTACATCATTTTGAATTCAGGGGACAAACTTATACCGCTACTACATGGACAGAATCTGAGGCGGTGGGACGTAGGTTCCAGGGGCCCACATACCTGTCAACGGATACTGGGATCTGCACACAGTTTCTGAATCACAGCTCCCCCCTCTATTAAATCTCAAAACTGCAAAAAGTACAGCCCCTCCCACCCACAGTCCAGCTTCAGAATTGAACAAATCCAGAGGAACCACATAAGGAAGAATAAGAAATTGAGCAAACAGAAGTTAAAGCTACCCCCATCCCTGGATAACAGAATTAATGAAGAGGTTAAAAAAAAAGGGGGAGGAAAATCTACATAAATGAAGAAAAACCAAAAGAAGAATGTCGGTCTCACACAGACCCTTGGGAGGTCAACTACTGAGAAGACAGATTTTGGAATGCAAAAAAACAAAACAAAACAAAACAAAAAAAACCCTAGAATGACTGGCCTCAAACCACAAAGCCAGATATCATGACATTAATAGAGAGAATAAATAGAATTGAGAGAGACAAGAGGAAAGAATGAAGGAGCTGGAGCTGATAACTGAGACAGCAGCAATAAAGAATACAGTGAATGAAATAAATAACAAACCTAAGATAAGAATGGAAAGCAGACTTGATCAAGCAGAAGAAAGATTCTCAGAGCTTGAAGACCAAACTATGGAACTAACCCAAACTACTAAAAACATAGAAAAAAAGCTTAAAAAGACAGAACAAAACCTCTGAGAGAAGAATGATTATTTCAAGAGGCTGAACCTAAGATTAATTGGATTTCCTGAGGTAGGTAGAGAGACAGAGACACCCTGGAACAAACATTGCATGAAATTATATAAGAAAACTTCCTGCATCTCATCGGTGACACAACCCTTCAAACACAAGACATTCAGAAAACCCCTGCGAGACAACAAATGAGAAGACCAACTCCTAGACACATAGTAATTTGCCTACACAAAGTAGGTATAAAAGAAAAAGTCCTACAGGCAGCAAGAGAAAAACGTCAGACTACTTACCAGGGAAGACCAATTAGAATAGCAGGAGACTTATCTACAGAAACACTTCGGGCTAGGAGAATTTGGAGCCCAATCTTCAAAGTTCTCAAAGATAAACAATTTCAACCAAGAATAATCTACCCAGCTAAGCTAAGCTTCATCAGTGAGGGAGAATTAAAATCTTTCCCAGACATTCAATCCCTAAGAGCCTATGCTGCCTCCAGATCAGCTCTACAAGAAACACTTAAGAAAGTATTAAGCACAGAAGAAAGGAAAAAAAGAATGACAAGACCCTTCCCAAGAATACAAAAAAGAGATTGAAAACACATATGAATCAACTGAAAAATCAAAAGAGAGACAACAAACAAATAAACAAACAGTAGCAACAGCAACCAACTCTATAAGAACCTCATGACAGGGATAAACTCTCACATCTTAATAATTAGCCTGAATGTAAATGGATGAAACACACCACTGGAAAGACACAGAATGCCAAAATGGATAAAGTATCATGAGGCAACAATATATTGTCTCCAAGAAACTCATCTCATCAGAAAGGACACTCACAGACTCAAAGTCAGAGGATGGGAAACAAAATTTCAGATGAACGGAACACAAAAGAAAGCAGGAGTCTCAATCTTCATATCAGACAAAATATCCTTTAAGCTATCAAAAATTACAAAGATACGAACGGTCACTACATAATGATAAAAGGTTCCATCCACCAATAAGAAATGTCTATCCTAAACATATATGCACCCAACATAGGAGCACCATCTTTCATAAAGCAGCTTCTAGGTAAACGTAAGAAAGCTATTGACTCTAACACTATCATAGCTGGGGACTTAAGCACCCCACTCACAACCCTAGACAGATCATCAATACAAAAAGTCAACAAGGAGATCTGGAACCTCAACATGCTGCTTGACCAAATGAACTTAATTGATACATGTGGAACACTCTATCCAACATGGAGCAAACTCTGAGATCGACCACATCCTCGGCCATAAATCAAGCATAAACAAAGTCCATAAGACTGAAATTCTGCCATGCACCTTCTCAGACCACAGTGGAATAAAAATAAATATCAACACCAACAAAGCTCCCCCAAACCCACAAAGACATGGACACTAAACAGCGTGATATTAAACAACTCCTGGGTCAACACAGAAATCAAAACAGAGATGAAAAGATACCTGGAAACAAATGAAAATGAAGAAACATCTTATAAATATCTCTGGGATGCCATGAGAGCAGTACCACGAGGGGAATTCTTAACTCTGCAAATACACATGAAGAAAATGGAGACTGGGCTTGGTGGCTCAGCCTGTCATCCCAGCACTTTGGGAGGCTGAGGTGGGTGGACTGTCTGAGTCTGCTGGTTTGAGATCAGTCTAGGCAACTTGGCAAGACTTCGTCTCTACAATAAATCAAAAATTAGTCAGGTGCGGTGGCATGCACCTTTAGTTCTGGCTACTTGGAAGGCTGAGGTAGACGGACAGCCGGAGCCCAGCAGGTCGACACTGGGGTTGCTGTGAGTTTGCCACTGCACTCCAGCCTGGGCGATGGAGATGCCAACAAAAAAAAAGAAAGAAAAAAAGAAAATGGAAAGGTCACAAGTTAACAACCTAATAATTCAGCTAATGAAACTGGAAAAGCAAGACCACCAAAACCCTAACTTCAGCAGAAGAATCCAGATCACCAAAATAAAAGCCCAAATTTGGGATATAAAAGACAAAAAGAAAATACAAAAAGTCAAGGAAAGAGAAAGCTGATTCTTTGAAAGGATAGATAAGACTGATAGTCCCCTAGCTAGATTGACCAAGAAAAAGAGAGAAAAAGTCAAAATAAACACAATCAGAAATGCAAAAGATGTAGTCATAACTGATCCCAAGAAACACAAAAGATTGTCAGAGATCAGAATGCACACTTGTATGGAAACAAACTTGAAAACCTCAAGGAAATGGAGGACTTTCTGATATCACACAACCTCCACAGGTTGAAACAAGAAGAAATTGAGACCTTAAATAGACCAATAACAATTCAGGAAATCAACAATGTCATAAGAAAACTACCTACAAAAAAACAAAACAAAACAAAACAAAAAACCCTGGACCAGATGGCTTTCCAGCAGAATTCTATAAAACATACAAAGAGGAACTGATACCAATCCTAGTTAAAGTATTCCAGGCAATTGAGAAAGATGGAACTCTCCCCAAATTATTTTAGGAAACCAACATCACATTGACACCCAAACCAACAAAGAAAGAGAACTACAGGCCAATATTCTTCATGAACATAGATGCTAAAATTCTCAAAAAGATCCTAGCAAACCGGATCCAACAACACATCTCAAAAATCATCCACCATGACCAAGTAGGGTTCATCCCTGGGATGCAGTACTGGTTCAACATTCATTAGACCATATGTGTAATTCAATACATCAACTGAGGTAAAAACATAAAACACATGATTACATCATTAGATGTGGAAAAAGCTTTTGATAAAATCCAGCACCCCTTCTTGATAAAAACCCTTGAACATTTAGGCATAGATGGAACATACCTCAAAATAGTTAGAGCCATCTATGAGAAATGTACAGCCAGCATACTGCTAAACAGACAGAAATTGCAACCATTTCTCCTGAAAACCAGAACAAGACAAGGATGACCATTGTCACCTCTCCTGTTCAACACAGTATTAGAAGTCCTAGCTAGAGCAATCAGACAAGAGAAGGAGACCAGGCTTATCCAAATAGGAAAAGAGGAAGTTAAGTTATCCCTTTTTGCAGACGACATGATTTTATACCTCGAAAACCCAAGAGAATCTGTCAAAAACCTCCTTGCACTGATAAATGACTGGCAAAGTCTCAGGGTATAAAATAAATGTGCAAAAGATAGTTGCATTTCTATACACCAAAAATAAACAAACAGAAACCCAAATAAAAAGCACAATTCCATTCACAATAGCCACACACACAAAAAATAAAATACCTTGGTATCTTCCTAACTGGAGACATGAAATACCTTTACAACAAAAACTACAAAACACTGCTCAAAGAAATCAGAGATGACACAAACAAATCCATGCTCATGGATTGGGAGAATCAACATTGTTCAGATGTCCATCATACCCAAGGCAATTTACAAATTTAATGCAATGTCCATTAAATTACCAGCAGCATTCTTCTCAGACCTGGAAACGACAATACAGGAATTCATTATGGAAACAAACGACCATGAATAGCCAAAAGAATCCTCAACAAACCAAACCAAACCAAACCAAACCAAAACAAAACAAAGCAGGAGGTATCACACTCCCAGACTTTAAACTTTTTATAAAGCTTCAATAATCAAAACAGCCACCAGAACAGGCATATAGACCAATGGAACAGAATACAGATTCTGGAAGCAAATCCTCAATTTCTCAACCAACTCATCTTTGACAAAGCCTCCATTACAAATGACTGGGAAGAGGAGAACCTATTCAGTAAATGGTGTTGGAAAAACTGGCTGACTACATACACAAGATTGAAACAAGACCCCTACCTATCACCACACACAAAAATCAACTCTAAATGGATCCAAGAGCTAAATATAAAACCTCAAACTATGAGAACCTTAGAAAATGCAGGAGACATCCTTATGGAAATTGGAAGTGGCAACCAATTTCTGATCCAAAACCCAAGTGCCCATGCCATAAGAAATAAGGTAGACAAGTAGGACCTCATCTAACTGACAAGCTTCTGCAAAGCCAATGAAACCATGAAGAGAGCAGGGAGACAGCCCACAGACTGGGAAAAAATATTTGCCAACTTTATGTCTGACAAATGCCTAACATCTAGAATCTACATGGAACTCAAATGGGCCAAAAAGAAAAAAGCAAACAGCACCATTATAAAGTGGGCAAAATATATGAATAGACACTTCTCAAAAGAATTCATACAAGCAGTCAACAGATACATAAAAAATGCTCAGCCTCACTAATCATCAAATAAATGCAAATTAAAACCACACTGAGATAACACCTAACTCCAGTCAGAATGGCCATCATCAATAACTCAAAAAACAACAGATGCTGGAGAGGATGTGGTGAAAAGGGAATACTTCTACACTGTTGGCGGGAGTGTAAACTAGTACAGACTCTATGGAAGACAGTGTGACAATTCCTTAAAGATCTAAAAATCGACCTTCCATACGACCCCATAATCCCCCCACTGGGAGTACACCCGGAAGAACTCAAATCACTCTATAAAAATATACCTGCACATGTATGTTTATTTCTGCATTGGTCACTGTAGCAAGAACATGGAACCAACCATGCTGCCCATCAAAAGTGAACTGGATAAAGAAAATGTGGGACATATACACGATGGAGTATCATGCAGCCATAAAGAAGAACAAAATCATGAACTTCACAGCAACCTGGATGGACTTAGAGTCTATAATACTGAGTGACCTTTCACAGAAACAAAGATCCGAGTATCACATGTTCTCACTCATAAGTGAATGTTAAACAATTATTGCAATAGTTTAAGAAAAAGATTGGCAGTAGTGGGAATCTGCCGGGGCTGGCGGACACACCTCGTCCACAAGGGTACCTGCGTAATGGACATTTGTGTACCCAACCCTGAATTGTAACCCATATCTTTAAATTAAAAAATATTTTTAAAAAAAATTTCTTAAATCGGTGCTTTTCAAACATTCATGTACATCTGGATCACCTGAGTATCTTGCTAAATGTAGATTCTGGTTCGGTAGCTCTCAGGAGGCTGAGATTCTGCATTTCTAACCCATTCCCAGGTGATGCTGGCTCTGTTGGTCCACAGACTGCCCTGTGAGTAGTCAAGGTCTGGCGAGGGAGACGCTCAAGTGCAGTGGGACAGGAAGAGCTTGTCCATGGGATCCTTCCTCGCAGATCTCTCAGTCGCTGACCTCCCCGGATGCTCTGCCTTGTGTGTCTTGACTTCTAACCTCTGGACTTGTGCCCTGCTGGTTTCCCCACATCTCATCATAAGAAAACGTCCTCTAATTTTCAAGGCCACCACTGGTAATAAAAATGGAATGGGTGTTTCACGACGGAGAAGACCTCCTATGCCCTTTTAACTAAGCAAGTACTTTGGCCCCCCCCAAATCATTTTTCTTTAAAATGCTATCAAGTACAATATTTTCTGTGGAAGCAAAGGAAGGATAGTTTGTTTACTTAAGAAACATAACTCATCGGCCTATTTGAAATACTATTATTTTTCATGTGTATTTTAGATTTGGGGGTACACGTGCTTGGTCATTACATGGGACGTGTCTTGTAGTGGTGGGGATCGGGTCTCAGGGGGCTCATTCTCCAGACAGTGAACACTGGACCCAATAGGTAATTTCTGAACCCTAGCTTCCCTTCACCTCTCCCTTTATTGGTATCCTTAGAGTCTACTATTCCCATCTTTGTGATCATTTAGCCCCCACATTTACTCATATGTATATGAATATGTGGTGGTTGGTTTTCTGTTTCTGAGTCAGTTCACTTATGATAATGATCTCTAACGCCATCCTTGTTATTGCAAAGGACATGATTTCATTCTTTTTTATTGCTGCATAGTATTCCATAGTGTATATGTACCACATTTTCTTTCCCCAGTCAATTGTCGGTGAGTACTTATGTTGGTTCCACACTTTTGTTATTGAAAATAGTGCTACAATGGACATATGGATGTAGGTATCTTTTTAATATATCAATTTCTTTTCCTTTGGGTAGATTGCTGGGTCAAATGGCAATTCAATTTTTAGTTATTTGTTTTCCATTGTGGTTGAACTCATTGACAATTCCACCAATAGTGGATGAGTGTTCTCTTTTCTCTGCAACCACACTCACATCTGTTGCTCTTTGACTTTCTAATAATAACCATTCTGACTGGTATAAGGTGGCATCTCATTGTGGCTTTCATTTGCATTTCTCTGTTGATTAGTGATATTGAGTATTTTTTCATACATTTGTTGGCTACTTGTATGTCTTCTTTTGAGAAGTGTCTATCCATGTTCCTTGCCCACTTTTTGATGAGGTTATTTGTTTTTTTCTTGTTGAGTTGTTTGAGTTTTTCTCCATTCTGGATATCTGGATATGTTCTTTGAGACAGAATTTGAAAATATTTTTCTCCCATTCAGTAGGTTTTCTGTTTACTCTGTTGATTATTTCTTTTGCTGTGCATGCTTTTTAGATGAAAAAACCTCCCATTTATCTATTTTAGTTTTTGTTGCAACTGCTTTTGAGGACTTTGTCATACATTTTTTGCCTAGGCCAATGTTCAGAAGAGTGTTTCCTAGGTTTTCTTCTAGGATTTTTATAGTTTCAGGTCTTACATTTAAGTCTTTAACACATCTTGAGTAAATTTTTTGTATAAGATGAGATAGGGGCCCAGTTTCATTCCTCTGCACATGGCTAGTCAATTTTCTCAATTCCATTTATTGAATAGGGTGCCCTTTTTTTTTTTTTTTGAGATCCTATCCATTTCATTGGTCCATTTGTCTATTCTTGTGCCAGTCTTGTGTCTATTCATGCTGTTTTAGTTATTATAGCCTTATAGTATAGTATGATTTAAAGTCAGGCAGTGGGATGCTTCCACAATCATTCTTTTTGCAATTGCTTTGGCTATTTGGACTCTGTTTTGGTTCCATATAAAATTTAAGATGTTTTTCCCTACTCCTGTGAAAAATTTATGAAGTTGGTATTTTCATAGGGATTGCATTGAATCTGTAGATTGCTTTTGGCAGTATGGTCATTTTAACAACATTGATTCTTCCAATCCATGAACATGGGGTGTTTTTCCATTTGTTTGTGTTGTGTACGGTTTCTTTTATCAGTGTCTTTTAGTTCTCCTTGCAGAGATCTTTCATTTTCTTAATTAGGTGTATTTTATTTTAATTAGGTAGGTATTTTATTTTTTTGTGGCTAGTGTGAGTGGGATTGAGTTATTGAGTTGATTCTTGGCTTGAGTGTTTTTGATATATAAGGACACTACTGATTTCATACATTGATTCTATATCCTGAGACTTTACTGAAGTAGTTTATCAGGTCTAGAAGATTCTTGGAGGAGTCTTTAAGATTCTCTAGGTATAAGATCATATTGTTGGCATACTGAGATAGTTTGGTTTCTTCTTTGCTAATTTGGATATGCTTTATTTCTTTTTCTTGTCAGATTGCTCTTGCTAGAACTTTCAGTATGATGCTGAATAAGAGTGGTGAGAGTGGACATCCCTGTCTTGTTCCTGTTCTGAAGGGAAATGTTTTAAGCCTATCCTGGTTAAATAAGATGTCAACTGGGGTTTGTCATATATGGTTCTTATTATTTTGAGTGATGTCCTTCAATACCCAGTTTGTTGAGGGATCTTTATTATGAAAGGACACTGGATTTTTTGAAGGCTTTTTCTGTGATGATTAAGATGATCATATGGTTTTTATTTTTGCTTTGGTTTATGTGGTGTATTATGTTTACTGCTTTGTATATATTGAGCCATCCTTGCATCCCTGGAATAAAATCCACTTGGTTCTGATGGATAATTTTGTTGATATACTTTTGAATTTGATTTGATAGCATTTTGTTGAGGATTTAGCATCTATATTCATCGGGTAAATAGTCCTGTAGTTGTCTTTTTTTGTTGTTGTTGTGTCCTTGCCTGATTTTGCTATCAATGTGATCCTGGTTTCACAGAATGAGTTAAGGAGGAGTGAGTCCTCCTTGATTTTCTGGAATAGTTTCAGTAGGATTGGTATTAGCCCTTCTTTGTATATCTGATAAAAATTGGCTGTAAATCCTTCTGGCTCTGGGCTTTTTTGTTGTTGTTTTTGGGAAATATTTTATTACTGATTCAATTTAATTGCTCTTTATTGGTCTATTTAGGGTATCTATTTTTTACTGGTTCAGCCTTGGGAGGTTGTATATTTCCAGGAATTTATCTATATCCTCTGGGTTCTCCGGTTTGTTACCATAGAGGTGTTCATAGTAGTCCCTGGTGATATATATATACTTTATTTCTGTGGTATTGGTTGTTATGACACCTCTGTTATTTCTTACTAAATTTATTTGAGTTTTCTCTTTTTTTCTTGGTTACTCTAGCTAGTGCTCTGTTGCTTTTGTTTATCCTTTTGAAAAACCAATCTTTTGATTCATTGATTCTTTATATATGTTTTTGGCCTCAATGTCTTTAGTTTTGCTCTGATCTTTGCTATTTCTTTTCTTCTGCTTCCTTTAGATTTAGATTGCTCTTGTTTTTTTAGTTCCTTGAGGTGCAATGTTAATCTATTAATTTCTGATCGCTCTATATTTTAATGTGGGTATTTAATACTGTAAACTTTTCCCCCTAGAACTACTTTTGCTGTATCCCAGATGTTTTGGTATATTGGGCCACTATTTTCATTTGCTTCAACAAATTTTTTGATTTCTGCCTTAATGTTACTGCTCTTCCAAGGGTCATTCAAGAGCAAAATTGTCCAGTTTCAATGTCATATATAGTTTTGGGAGCCCCTCTTAGTTGTTGATCTTTAATTTTACTCCACTGTAGTCTAAAAAGATGCTTGGTATAATTCTGATGCTTTAAAATTTAGTGAGACTTGCTTTATGGCCAAGCATGTGCTCTGTTTTGGAGAATGTTCTGTGTGAAGATGAGAAGAAAATATGCAGTGTATTCTGCAGTTGCTGGGTGGAAAGTTCTTTAGATGTCTGTGAGGTCCATTTGGTCTGTAGTCCTGTTTAAGATCAGTGTTTATTCATTTTCTGCTTCGATGATCTGTCTAGTGATGTGGGGTGGTGAAGGCATCCACTATTATGGTGTTGCTGTTGATATGTTTTTGGTGATCCAGTGGTGTTCGCTTCATGAATTTGGGTGCTCTCGTGTACTGTGTGTATATGTGTAAGATGCATTCTTGTTGAATTTCACCCTTGGTCATTATATAATGTTCTCCGTTCTTGTTTTTACTGTTTTTGATTTAAAGTCTGAGCTATCCAACATGAGGATGGCTACTCTTGCTCATTTTTGTTGTTCATTCACCTGATATATCTTTTTCCTTCCATTTGCTTTGAGTCTATGACTGTCTTTGGCCAGTAGGTGGGTCTATTGTAGGCAGCATATGGTTGAGTCTTGTTTTCGTTTTTTAAAATTCAATTTGCCATTCTGATTCTTTTAAGTGGGACATTTAACCCATTTACATTCAGGGTTAATATTGATATGTGGGTTTTTGTTCCTGTTATTGTGTTGTAAGCTAGCTGACTTGGGATTCTAATACATACTTGCTTTATAGGCACTATGAGTTTGGAACATATGTGCTCTTTTGTGATAGTGAGATTCATCATTTGATTTCCAAGTTTAGAACTCCTTTGAGCATCTCTTATAGAGCCAATTTAGTGGTGACATATTCCCTCAGTGCTTTTGTCTGGGAAGGACTTTATGTCTCCTTCATTTGGTAAGCTTAGTTTGGCTGGATATAAATTACTTGACTGGTATTTTTTTATTTCCTGTACAAAAAAATAGTTAGGTCCTTGTTCTATATTGGGTTATAGGGTTTCTGCTGAGAAGTCTGTTGTTAGTCTAATGTCCTTTCCTTTATAAGTGATTCAGAATATTTTCTTTCATGTTGACTTTGGAGAATCTGATAATAAGAAACCTTGGCAAGGTTCTTTTTGTGATACATCTTGCAGGACTTCTTTGGTCTTCTTGCATCTGGATGTCTAGGTTTCTCTCAAGACCAGAGACATTTTCTTGAACTATTTCCTTGAACATATTTTTTATACTTTTTACTTTGACTTCTTCCTCTGGAATGCCTGTGGTTTGGTTGCTTTACATAGTCTCATAGGTTTTGCTCATTCTTCTTGATTCTTTTTTCTTTGTTTCTGTCTGACTGGGTTAGTCAAAGGGCCTGACTTCCATCTCTGAGATTCTGGTTTCTACTTGTTCTAGCTTATTGTTGTAGTTTTGTACCGTGTTTTGTGTCTTCCATTGAGTTTTTTAGTTCTGTTTGTTTTTTTTTTAAATTTAAAACTCTTCTTTCATCTCCTGGATTGTTTTGCTAATTTATTTGTGTTGGCTATCAGCTTAATCTTGCATCTCATTGAGCTTCTTTATAATCAATACTTTGAATTTGTTGTTTGACATCTCAGCAATTTTATTGTGTTTAGTTTCTGTTGTTGAAGAATTGATGGGTCCCTTTGGAGGGATAAGACCCTATTTTCTAAATAATTTCAGGATTGTTTCTCGGGTTCTTTCTCATCTGGATGAACTATGGCAGCTAATCTGTGAAAATACCTTTAGCATAGATGGCCTGTGTATGTAGGCTTTCCCAGGTGTTGGTTGTAATAGTAATGTAGTGGGGTGTGGATTGAACCACTGATTCCTGTGAGGCTATACTGACAGGAGTCTTTGGACCCCCAGTGGCGTATGCTGGTGTGAGCAAATTACCTGTAGTGATGCCTATTTGAAGGAAGCAGCAAATTCAGATATAAAAAGGAACCCTGAAGAATTTACGGTAACAACAATAATGATAGTAATAATAATGATAATAGCTAACATGTATCAAGTTTTTTTAAAAAATTGAGACACTACTCTAAACACTTTGTATGTAATAAATCAATCCTAAAAGTAGCCTATGAGGTAGTTACTATTAATTATTCCCAATCCACATGTAAGGAAATGAAGATAGAGATATTAAGAACTCAGCTGTGTGAACTGACCAAGTTACTTAACTGAGACAAGTTAATAGTAAAACAGTATTTAAAAGAGTTAGAATCATCCAGATGTTAAAGCTGTTGTTAACATCTGTGGAAGGAACAAGAAATCACTGAAGAAGTCTTCAAGAAAAATGACCATTTCCTAGCGTATACTGTTCATAGACTTTCAATGGTATTAGTGAACACTAAACTGGCAAGGAAAAGTTTCGAGCCATGTGACTTCCAATTTAGAATGCAGTTCGAAAACCCTGAAAGCAATGAAAAATGCTTTCTTGCTTTGGAGAGATTCACCAGGAAGAGATGTCATCTTTTATCTAAACTTTCATTGTACTCTTATTTTAAGGTACTTCACTCAGTCTAGTCCATGTTGAAAAAACCTCCTAAGAGAACATTTCAAAGATTACTTTTAGATTAAGTTTTTGGATTTAACACCTAATACATATCTATAAAAGTGTATGCCTATAGTTGCATATTGCATATATGGTATTCCTATGGTATAAACGGTTTCCAGGAATGAAACTTATACAAAACTGCATGTATAGGAGATAAGCATTCTATGTAAGGTCCAATAACTCTCCACATGACTATTGGCCAAAACCCAAGAAAACTGCAAGTGAGTTTGTGCACAGTGAATTCCTCAGCACTTCATGTGCATGTGTCCTTAAGGGCTTAGCCTTTCCATCATTGCCTGGTATGGTGCTTAATATGTTTATTGAACTAAACCAGTATCAACAGCTAAAGCATATGGAGTGCTGTCTTTATCCAGGCACTGTGCTATGTGCAGAGATTCCAATGTCGAAGCCTGTCCACAAACCATGTGGGGTGTACACAAACCCAGGCCTCTCACCACAGAAACTCTCCTGAGTTGTTAGTGCTTCTTCTCCTGAAGTGTGGCCTTGGGTTACCTAGAGGCAGGTGTCCTCCCAGCTGCCAGGCTGCCTGCAACTCCCATTCCCCCCTCTTCTCAGCTCTCTCTTCCTGGTTGAGGGGCTTCCCTATTAACCATTTTGTGAGCCAGACAGAAAAGCTGCTGACACACCCTGAGCCCAAGAAACCGATATTATACATTTTATCCGTATTCTGAGGTTCTCTCTGAATCCTAAATCGGTTACGCTTTTCCCATTTGAGTTTTAGATTCAGGTCATTTTTTCCGACTTGAATTTTTAGAGAACTTTTTCATTCAAACTCCACATTTAATTAAAAGAGGTCTTCAGTGTGATTCCCCTCTTGAATTATCAAACAGCCTCATGAATTTTGTACTGTCTGTATTTTACAGGTGAGAAAACTGAGGCATATTGGAGTCCTGCCCAAGGTCACGCAGCTTGTCAGGGATAGAATAGCCTCAACTCAGGTCTCCCAGCTGTGTCTTCACAGCCCTTCTCCTGACACCAAAGCCCCTGAACGTCCACCACAGCATGTGGCCTTTCCCTTGTCTCAGAGTTCTGTCTCACGTCACCCCTGTGGACATCTTGTAAGTAGCACAGCTTGGGCATTTTGCTCCCACTTTAGAGTTGGCCACTTTAGAATTGGCTACACCGAGGACCTAAGAGGGGAGGACGTGCTTCTGTTACTCAGGCTGTTCAGTGGAGGAGCCAGAACTTCACCCCAGACCTCCTGACAAACAGGCGGAATTTACAGAAACGATGGCGGACGCTGCGGGGAGGGAAGAGAGGCCATTTTATCCCTAGGGTCTTGAGGCCGTTTTGCAAACTTAGGTGTTTGTCAAGGTGGATTCTGGGGCCAGGGGAAAGGTGCTGACCTCTGCTCTGGCCCCATATCCACATTTTACAGATGGGAAAATCAAGGCATAGAGGAGGGAATGGACTTGTCTGTCCAAGGGAGGTGTTGCTTTTGGGTTTGAGTAGGTTTAGGGTGGACTTGTCCATAGGACCCATCAAGTCAGGCTAGAGTGAGAAAAACTTGGATTGCTTTTGTTCTGACTGATGGGTCATTCTACTTCTTTCTCAAACATCCCTCTCATCAAGCCCCTCACTTGTCCTAGAACTTATGAGTCTCCCAGGAAGCCTAAACTGCTTTTCTATCCATCATTCATAATCTGATTCCATCCTACCCACCCTTTGCTATGTCCTGCTTCTTCCCAGAGTCTCCAGCCAGTAACAGGAGACATTCAGAGGGAATTGGGTTCCGGTCAGCCTCGCCTCGCCTTGGTCCGTGTGCTGCACTCCGGAGACTTCAGGGTGAGCCCTCCTCCCTTTTCTCCGCCTGCATGCATCATCTTCTCCACCCTTTAGGTCCTAGCTTAACTCAAGTTCCAGCTTCTGCCTAAAGCCTCTCCCGGCTAGTTAGCTCTTCCCTCTCCTTCAAACTTGGCACTCAGTCCAGCACCTAAATATGAAATGTCTTCTGACATTTGCTGTTACTTCAGACGCCCTGGTCTTATCTACCTTCATAACCGTCGCCATCATCATAACCGGTAGCGTTTTCGAACATTTACTCGATGTCAGTCTTCTAAGGGCTCTGTGTGCTTTTCATGTATTAAGTTCTTTAGTTATTATCAGAATTCTGTGAGGCAGAGATGAATATTACCACTGAGGTGTAGCATTATTAATTACTGGCCCAAGGTAACACAACTCCATGAAGTCTGGCTCAGGGACTGACATGGAGCCACTAAGTTAACTGCTCTCTTTGGAGTTTAAGTGTCTTGCAGGCAGAGACCGTGTTTTTACCTTCTTTCCTCTCTCAGATTCATCACTTAAATTCTTCGAGCCCATGGCTGTTTGTTGCTCAGTGGAGGTCATAACTTCTTCCTGGAAGAAGTGGTTGTAAGGACGAAGTGACATTATACCAAGCCTAGCATGGTGCCTGGCATGTATGTGTGGTAGGAACTCAAAGATTTGCTGCTCCAGACTTGGGGGTTCTTCTCTGAATACCTCACTTCTAGCTGCTCTGTGGGTAAGAAAAACGAAGTTGCTCTCTAAATTCTGTGTTGTTTGCATCAGTCAACACGGTGAGTAAAAATAGATTTATTTCAAAGAAAAAGTTTGAAAGGTTACAGCCACCTACTGCCATCAACTCGTAAGGTCCAACTCATCTAAAACACACGAACAGCTTTAATTCATTTCCTAGTGTGTGTTGGGAGACAGAGCATAAGGTACAGGCCCAAATATTCAGGATGCAGATTTTCGGAGACACAGGGACTCACACTTGGTTTTCATTTCGGGTAACTTGACTAAAATAACTTAGAATTAAAAGAGAGTGACCGTAATAGATATTTTTTGGAGATGCCTGTCCCACCCACAACCGCCTTCTCTAGAATTTCTCCCCCTACTAGTAGTTGAGGTGACGGGGAGACGGGATCCAGGGAGGTCTTCTCTGTACCATGCTCTCACTCTTCTCCCTGATTGGACATCGGTAGACAGCTGACCAAAGTCTAGCCAATCCACCCAGTGGCCAGCGCCCATTCGAAGTCTTTCTCTGGAGACCCAGAGTGCCCAGCAGTCCTGAAAGATCAGCTCACACAGGCTTGTGCCTATAACGCAGAGGGATCCCGCTGAAAGAGAAATGGAGAGGAGAGGCAAGGATCCGGGAAAGAGCATGTAGCTCTGGAGAGGCGGAACAAGGTCTGTTTCCAGTGTGGGAATTTCTGTGTATCCTGTAATGCGCTCCTTTTGTCTTGAGTGGAGTGGAGCAGATTTCTGTTCCTTGAAACCCATTGGTTCCTGAGAGAATGGCGCTAACCCTATGATTCTCTCTGGTTGTGAGGGTGTTTATTGACTTAGACTCGGCATGTTAATTGATGTAAGTGACATACAGTATAGAGATCTTCTTGGGGGGTCGAAACCTAGTTGTGCTTTACTTGAAAGTCTCCAGAGTAGAATTCTCAATTCTCGTTCAGCAAATATTTGTGCATCTGCCACATATCAAAGGAAATTTTATGGTTGGACACATCACTTCAGACAGTCTTCATTGGCCTTTCCAACGTCACTGAAACCTATTAACAGTCATGGCTGCTCAGCTTCTGGACAGTATATGTTGCCTTCTTCGTGTCTTCCTGCTCTGCCAGCATTTTTCCAGTTCAGTGCTCCTAAGTGCCTGGTCACCTGAGGGAGGGAAGAACAGGAGAGGTGCAGGGAAAAACAATTACATCCTGACAATCTTGCTCCATACTTTGAGTTTCAGCGCTCCGTTTGGTGGAGGAAACAGTTTGCTGGCTGAACAACAGAATTAGTAAGTCTTCAGCTCTAAATCCGCACCCCTGCCTCCGATAGAGTGCCCACATTCCTGGTGTGGGGAGGCAGCAGAATGTGGGACAGAATCCTGGCCCGAGGTCTGCCGCCTTTCTCATCCTGACTTTGCCAGCTGGGGGACGTGACCATGGTTCACTTCCCGTCTCCAGGCCTCAGTTTCTCCCTCTATAAAAAGAGCATTTACGAGGCTGGGCACGGTGACTCACGCCCATAATCACAGTCCTTTTGGAAGTTGAAGCGGAAGATTGCTTGAGCCCAGGAGTTTGAGACCAGCCTGGGCAACGTGGCAAGACCCCATCTCTACCAAAAAATAAAAAAATTAGCTGGGCACAGCAGTGTGAGCCTGTAGTCCCGGCTTCTTGGGAGGCTGAGGCGGAAGGATGGCCTGGGCCCCAGAGGTCGAGGCTGCAGGGAGCCATGAAGGTGCCACTCTCCCAGCTAAAGTGACAGAGGGAGAGACCCTGACTCAAAAAAACCCAAACAAACCATGAATAATGCCAGCCATCAGCCCCACGGGCTGGTCCTAGGACCAAATGAGAAGCTAGATGAAAAGAGATTTCCACATCGTAAGGCATAAAGAATATGTGCGGAATCGTAGTGAGGCAGTCAGGGAGAAATGACTGAGTCAGGCAGCTTATGTTTCAGCCTGCCCCGACTCACAACTCCTCCACGATTCCAGACTCAGGCTTCTTCCTCCCGCTAACCCTTCTCTTCTGCAGCTCTCCGTGGGAGCAGCAGAAGCCTGCCAGTTGTGGTCACTGGCAGCCTTCACATTGGGAAGCGTAGCAAGGTGTTTCTCTCTTTTGAGGATTCTTGACCCAAAGTAAATTTGTTTTACACGTTGGCCCATTTGAGTAGAAGTCACTGAACTCCTTCCCTCCCACAATCTACTTAGAAGAAGATGAGAAAGAAGCATCACCCGAGGGCTGGATGTGGCCCTGGGTGCGTCGTCTCCCGGGGGCTACTTGGCTACTCATGGGGACCTCACCCCCCACGATTCCACCTCCACGGCTCAGGGTGCTGTCTGGGCATCTGAGTTTTCAGAAAGTTCCCAGGAAAGTCGAATGTGCGTCCAAGGTGAGAACTGGGTTTGTCTAAACCCTCAACGGACAGATGAAGGATGGAGGCTCTGGTTTCGTCACCCTCCCAGCAGGTCAACCCCTAAACCTCAAACTTTCTGAACTAGAAAGATCCCAACTAAACTCTCAGAGTCATTACTACCACGATCCTCAGGACCTTCCTGGAAATCTCAGGCATCTTTAATAGCCTCTTTAGTCCTAGGGTAAACTCTGGAATTGGGAGGAAACATTTTTTTTTTTTTGAGGTGGAGTCTCATTCCATCGCCCAGACTGGAGTCCAGTGGCCTGCTCCTGGCCACTGCAGCCTCGACCTGCTGGACTCCGGCGATCCTTCCACCTCAGCCTTCCAAGTAGCTGGAACTACAGGTGCACACTACCATGCCCGGCCAATTTTTTAAATTTATTGTAGAGATGAGGTCTCGCCAAGTTACCCAGGTGGGTCTCAAACCCGTGGGCTCATGCAATCCCCTCACCTCGGCCTCCCAAAATGCTGGGATTACAGGCTGAGCCACTGAGACCGGCCAGGAAACATTTTTATTAGTTTCTTGCTTCAGTCTATTTCTTTCTATTTCCACTGCCCTCATGCTGGCTCATATCTCAGCTGACATCTGACCGGGCCTCCCAACCTGCAAACTGGCCTGTTCTCGACTTTCCTTTGCTTTATTCCACCCGAAACACCAGGCCTGCTGGAGGATGGGGCTGAAGTTCTCAGCCTGGCCTTCAAGGATTCCGCCTCTACTTTCTGAGCACGTTTGACATCAGACCGCTCGGCCCAGGCTTTTCTCTTGATCTCCACTCGTTTTATCCTTCAAAGTCCAGCTCAAGTGCGGCCTCTTCCACTGAGTCTCTGGGCTCTCCTACTGCCAAAGGGATTTCCGTCCGAATTCCTGTTACACTTTATTTGTGCTTGATTCTGGCACTCAGCAGATGTTGAGTTTCCTACAGAGACTTTGGACGCTTGTCCCGCACATCTCTATGCCTCTTTGCATAACACCGATCATGGTGGGTGCGTAGTAAATTGCATTGCTTGAATGAATGCATAATTGTCATGCAAACAGATAAGTGACTTCTGAGAGATCATCCAGCATGTTTGATAGACAGCGTTGGGAGTGAATCCATGTCTCTGACATCTGCACTCTATATCATTCTGAGAAGTCCGTTTTGCTTAAGGTAATTCACAAATAGCTCACTTTAAAAAATCAGCTGTCTCATCAAGGACCTTTGTTTGCAAATTTAGAAAAAAATGAGTAAGAAAAATGCTAAGCAATTTGGGAGAGGAAAAAACAGTCTTGTGAGTAGCTCAAACAAAACACACACACACACACACACACACACACACACCCTCTCAATGTTAAGATTTATGGAGAGCTACATTTTCATGTTGTTTTTGGGAAGGTCTGGGAAAGCTGGAGGTGAAACTCGGAGGGGACAAAAACAAGATACTCGCGGAAGGCTAGGAACCCCAGGCTCTCTGAAAGCATCCACGCCACCTGGGCGCTCTGTGACTGCTGCGTACTTGTGATAACACATAACAGGCCTGGTGTGGTCAGGGCAAGCAAGGGTTAGGGCAGTTTCTTCCCTATTATCCTCTCGTTACACTCCTGAATGCTAGCACTTTACTAGCTGACTGCATCAGGTTAAATCTCTCCTGAGTTTCACACGTTTCCTTTAAGCTGCACAGTTAATTGCCTGAGGGGTAATTGAAAATGAAGCATGAAATGCGTGGTGAGTGAAGGCCAAATTATAGACCTTAAGCTCTGCGTTGCTGGTGACTCCGAGCTCAGCACAGCTCACACAACGGCATTCCCTCTGATCACCAGCGTCTGGTTCAGGCCATTGAGTTGGCTGCCAGCGCCTGCTTTGTGGAATCTTAACTGCCACTTCCATCTCCACCCCCCGCCCCACCTGCCCTGCGAACACACACACTTTTTGAATTCCTGGGACAGCAGCTTTCTCAAACTATTCACTCGCTGAAGATATCAACTCTTGAAATGAGGCCTAGAAAAGCAATTACTGGGCCTCGTCTGAGTCGGTGCTGATGAGTGGAGCGGACAGCGGGCTCATCTGACACCCCTGGCTTCTTAGCAGGCTCCTGCCCTGCTGTGGATACAGATGCCTCTTGCGTTATGGCATCTGCCCTATTTCTCCAGCTCTGGGATGATGAGGCAGGAGGGTTCTGGTGAGAGCTTCCTGCCATATAGCCCAGGACTTCACCACCAAGCAGAATGCGATGTTGATGCAACCTTCTTTCCTCTGATCAAAGTGATTTGATAGAGACAAAGCCTGCTGTTTCTGTCTTGTTGGAAGAGAGGTCTTGTGTCTGTGAGATCTGGTTCTTAAGGGACCCTGAAACCGAGGAGCCATGTGTCCTTTCTCCAGAGATGGCCTGTGAGCCCAGCAGGGACCCAGAGACATACTGCTGGACCAAGGATAGGAATAAACTCATGGAAGATCATTGTTGAAGTCGATGAGGAACTGCTTGCTTCTAGTTGACTTGCACAGAATCATGTGATATTGGGCATGTACCCAGATGCACAGGGAGCATATAGGGCTGAGAGGCGGGTCAGTAGAGCAGGAAGATATTTGGGCTGGAGGATGGGGCCTAGATTCTGGCCCAATTCAGTCACTGAGTGGGTCTGCCCTGCCCCCATCTCCAAGACGATCTCCTGGGGCCCTTCCAGCTATGGGAGACCATGATATTCAAGAAGGGCTTTGACCAGTGCTCAGCATCATTGAAAGCAAAGCAGCTTGGCAAAGACTGCCGAGGCCGAGACGCCAAGAGCCGTGGAGCAAACCTGAATGCAACTTGATCACGTCCCAGAGTGCTGGCTCCCTAGCCTTCATCTGTGGCCCAGTTCAGTCGACTCCTGCCCCTGGTTTGCTTTGCTAACTGAACTCACTCAGGATTGGCCAACTATAGATTTGGAGACTTGCAGGTGTTTTGTCTTCCTCTACCTGTGGACGTCAGTGTCTATGGCGATTGCAGTCTGTGCTTGGTTGTGATTGGGAGATAGTGATGGAATTAATGGCTCTTTTCAATGAAGGTAATGGATAAAATGTCTAATTAAACAGGCATGTCATTATCTGCTTTGAGTCTAAATAAACTTACCTCTTAACTTGGAAGGGCAAAGAGGTTAATTAGGAAGCAGAGAGTGTGACTTTCATGGGCGGGATCACGCTCACAGATGAATGTGGAGTTGGGTGGAGTTGGCAGGGGGCCGGTTCCATCCAGTGTCACTCCCCTCCTGCCAGTGTGATCCTTGTGAGGCAAGCAGTCTGCCATGAGGAGTATCTTTCTCCCATGAAAGAAGGCAACTCACGAACACAGAACTGAAGGGGCTGATGGGGCACACAGGGGGACATTTGTCTTTGTCTGTGGGTGGCGATGGTAGCATGAGCAGAGCAGTGTGATTTGGA
Organism: Carlito syrichta; assembly: GCF_000164805.1. Classification (NCBI taxonomy): domain Eukaryota; kingdom Metazoa; phylum Chordata; class Mammalia; order Primates; family Tarsiidae; genus Carlito; species Carlito syrichta. The sequence continues at coordinate 327,278 of NW_007259952.1, read as the reverse complement.
CTCAGCCACCATCTGCATGACCCTGAGGAAAGCAAAACCTCAACCCTAATATTTCTCTTCCTCCACACCCATGCCTAACTTTTCCTTTCTTTTACATTTTTACAAAATTGCAAATTTAAAATACACATTACAAAAGTTTACTAACCATCTTTAAGTGTACAGTTCAGTAGCAGTAGGTGCATTATGAATACATTGTTGTGCTGTTCCCACCACTATCCATTTTCAGAGCTATTTCATCTTGTGGAACTGAATCTCTCTTCCTATCAAACCATAACTCCCTACTACCCGCTTATTCCAGTCCTAGACAGTCACCATTCTGTTTTCTGTCATTATAAATTTGACTACTGTTAAGTGCTTCATATAAGTAGAATCACCCAGTACTTTTTTTGTGTGTGACTGGCTTATTTTGCTTAGCATAATGCTCCCAACTTTCAAACATGTTGTGGCATGTGTCAGAATTTCCTTCCTTTTTTAAGACCAGATAATATTCCATTGTATGTCTATATTACATTTATCTATCTATTTATTTATTTACCTTTAAAAAAATTTTTAAAGATGTAGGGTATAGCTCAGGGTTAGGTATACAAATTTGATTATGCAGGTACCCTTGTTGATGAGGTGTGCTTCCCACTCCCCTGGCAGTTTCCCTCAACTGCCAATCCCACCCCCCTCTCTGGGCAGTTTCCCGCTACTGCCAATCCCTTTCTTACAGCATTATAATTGTTCAAGGTCCACTTATGAGTGAGAACATATGGTACTTTGTTTCTGTGATAGATCACTGAGGATGATAGACTCTAAATTCATCCAGTTTGCTGCAAAGTCCAAAAGTTTGTCCTTCTTTATGACTGCATAATATTCCATTGTGTATATATACCGCATTTTAAAAAATCCAGTTCAGCTTTGATGGGCAACATGGTTGGTTCCGTGCTTTTGCTATTGTGAATAGAGCTACAACAAACATGCATGTGCAGGTATCTTATTTGTAGAATGATTTGCGTTCCTTTGGGTATATTCCCAATAGAGGGATTGCTGGGTCATACGGAAGGTCAATTTCTAGTTCTTTCAGAAATCATTACATTGTTTTCCATAGAGGTTGAACTAGTTTGCATCCCCACCAACAGTGTAGAAGCGTTCCCTTTCTCTGTATCCTGGCCAGCAACTGTTGTTGTTTGTTTCGTAAATGATGGCCATTCTTACTGGGGTTAGGTTGTATCTCAATGTGGTTTTGATTTGCGTTTCTCTGATGAGGAGTGAGGCTGTGCACTTTTTCATGTGCCTGCTGGCTGCCCTTATATCTTCTTTTGAGAAGTGTCTATTTTTGTCTTTTGTCCACTTTATTTTTTTTTCTGGGCTCCGGTGATCCTTCTGCCTCAGGCTTCCAAGTAGCTGGAACTACAGGAGCGTGCTACCACGCCCGGCTAATTTTTTTTTGATTTATTGTAGAGATGAGGTCTTGCCAAGTTGCCCAGGCAGATCTCAAACCTGTGGGTTCAGGCAATCCACTCACCTCGGCCTCCCAAAGTGTTGGGATTACAGGCTGAGCCACCGAGCCCGGTTATTTTGTCCACTTTTGAATGGTGTTGTTTGTTTTTTTCTTTTTGGTGCATTTGAATTCCTTGTGGATCCTAGATGTTAGGCCTCTGTCAGATATACAGTTGGCAAATATTTTTTCCCATTCTGTGGTCTGTCTCCTTGCTCTCTTGATGGTTTCTTTTGCTTTGTAGAAACTCATTAGTTTGATGAGGCCCCACTTGTCTGTCTTATTTCTTATGGTATGGACAATTAGGGTTTCAATCAGGAATTGGTTGCCAGTTCCAATTTCCATAATGGAGTCTCCTGCATTTTCTAAAATTCTTACAGTTTGAGGTTTTACGTTTAGGTCTTTGATCCATTTAGAGCTAATTTTTGTGTATGGTGATAGGTGGGGTCCTGTTTCAGTCTTTTGCATGTGATCAGTCAGTTTTCCCAGTACCATTTACTGAATAGGTTCTCCTCTCCCCAGTGGTTGTTGCTAGAGGCTTTGTCAAAGATGAGTTGGTTGAGAAATTGAGGCTTTGCTTCTGGAATCTCTATCCTGTTCCACGGGTCTTTGTGCCTGTTCTTGTACCAATACCAGGCTGTTTTGATTACTGTAGCCTTATAGTAAAGTTTGTAGTCTGGAAGTGTGATACCTCCTGCTTTGTTTCTTTTGCTAAGGATTGTTTTGGCTATTCGTGGTAATTTATTTTTCCATATGAATATCTGTATTGTCATTTCCAGGTCTGAGAAGAATGATGTTGGTAACTTAATGGGTGTTGCGTTGAATCTGTAGATTGCCTTTGGCAGGATGGACATCTTAACAACGTTGATCCTTCCTATTCATGGGCATGGAATATTTTTCCATTTGTTTGTGTCTTCTTGGATTTCTTTGAGCAGTGTTTTGTAGTTCTCATTGTAAAGGTCTTTCACTTCTTTGGTTAGGAAGATGCTGAGGTATTTCATTTTTTTGGTGGCTATTGTGAATGGGATTTTGCACATTTATTTTGTACCTTGAAACTTTGCCAAAGTCCTTCATCAGTGCAAGCATGTTTTTGACAGATCTCTGTGGATATTCGTGGCCTAGGATCATATCGTCAGCAAAGAGGGATGACTTGACTTGCTCTTTTCCTATTTGGATACCCCGATTTCCTTCTCTTGTCTAATTGCCTGAGCCAGGACTTCCAACACAATGTTGAATACGAGGGGTGAGAGTGGGCAGCCTTGCTTGTTCCAGTTTTCAGGGGAAATGTTTCCGTTTCCATTCACTTTGCAATATGTTAGTTGTGGGTTTATCATAGATGGCACTTACTATTTTGAAGTATGTTCCTTCTATACCTAGGTGTTTGAGGTTTTCATCAAGAAGGAATGCAGGATTTTATCAAAAGCTTTTTCGGCATCTAATGATATCGTCATGTGGTTCTTGTTTTTTGCATCTGTTGGTGTATTTAATGACATTTGTGGTCTTGCGGATGTTGAACCAGCCCTGCGTCCTGGAGATGAAGCCTACTTGATTGTGGTGGATGATTTTTGAGATGTGTTTTTGGATTTGATTTGCTAGAATCTTTTTGAGGATTTTTGCGTCTATGTTCAAAGAGATATTGACCTGTAGTTCTCTTTTTTTGTTGGATCTTTTTCTGGCTTGGTATTTTTTTTTTTGAGTTGGAGTCTCACTCTGTCGCCCAGACTGGAGTGCAGTGGCTGCTCCCGGCCACTGCAGCCTCAACCTGCTGGGCTCCGGCGATCCTTCTGCCTCGGCCTTCCAAGTAGCTGGAACTACAGACATGTACTACCATGCCCAGCTAATTTTTTGATTTATTGTAGAGATGAGATCTCGCCAAGTTGCCTAGGTGGGTCTCGAACCCACGGGCTCAGGCAATCCACTCACCTCAGCCTCTCAAAGTTGGGATTACAGGCTGAGCCACCGAGCCTGGCTGGTATTTTTTTTTTTAAGTTTTAGGATTGTGGGGTATGAGTGGTGCTTCACCTGGTAAGTAAGCTGCATGCAGGTGAAGTGTGGGTTCTAGCTGGCCCTCTGTCCTCCCAGTAGTGGGCCAGGACCCAGTGTGTTGCCACGTTCTTCCTGCTTTCCTGCCTTCACCCCAGCAGTGTCTAGGGTCTGCTGATCCTACCCTTGTGCTAGGGTGACCAGTGCTCAGGGCCCACTTATGAGTGAGAACATGGGGTGTCTATACCACATTTATTGATCCATCCATTGGTGGATACTTGAGCCACTTCCTCCTTTTGGCTATTGCGAATGATGCTGCTGTGAACATGGGTGTACAGACATCTGTTGGAGACCCTTTTTAAAATTCTTTTCAGTCTATGCACAGAAGTGGAATTGCTGGATCATAAAACAATTTTATTTTTAGTGTTTGTGGAACCATGATTCTGTTTTCCATAGTGGTTGCACTATTTTACATTTCCATCAATAGTACACAGTTTCAGCTTTTCTACCTCTGCACTAACACTTCTCCCTTCCTTCCTTCCTTCCTTCCTTCCTTCCTTCCTTCCTTCCTTCCTTCCTTCCTTCCTTCTTTCTCTCTTTCTTCTGTCTTTCTCTCTAGCAGTCATTCTAATGGATGTGAGGTAGTATCTCATTGTGGTTTTGATTTGCATTTCCCTGATTACTGATGTTGAGCATCTTTTCATGTATATTATGTTCTAGACTTTGTATGGTTTGGAATTGTAGTTTACGATGTAGCCAGGAAAAGGCCACTTAAAGAAAGCAACATGGGTATCACCGGGCTAAAATCAAGGTCTGGGCAGGGCTGTGTTCCTTCTGGAGGCTCTAGAGAAAATCCATTTTCTCACCTTTTCTAGCTTCTCAAGGCTGCCCCAATCCTTGGCTTGTGTCTCCTTTCTTCATCTTCAGTGACAGCTGTGTATTTATTTACCCACTTATTTAAGAGAGAGGGTCTTGCTCTGTTGCCCACGCGGTGCAAGCATAGCTCACTGTAGCCTTGAACTCTTGGGTTCAAGTGATCCTCCTGCCTCAGGTGATCCTCCCTCTTCATCCTCCTGAACAGTTAGAACTACAGGCGTGTGCTACTGCACCTGTCTTCATAATCTGCAGATCTCTCTGACTCCTTTGCCTTCCTCTACTACTTCAAAGGACCCTTGTGAGTTCATCGGGGTCACCTGATAATCCAGGACAATTTCTTTATTTTAAAGCCATCTGCAAAGCAATCTTAAAGTCATCGGCAACCTCAACTCCCCTTTGCCGTGTAACATAGCATAGTCACAATTTCTGGGGACTAGGATGTGGACATCTTTTGAAGTCATTCTTCTGTCCATCATAACAAAGAAAGCACTCAACAGGATGGAGTTCAGGAAAGAGATGAAAGGTGGGGCCGTTTGCTGTAACTCCTCCTTCCTGTCCCCATGTCCCACTGTCCTTCTCCAACCCTCTGAACCAGTCATTGTCTCCTCACTTTAAAGAGGAGCCTGATGGCAGAGATCCTTGGAATGACAATCCGACAATTCCTGGATTTGTGGCAACAGTCAGAGAATGGCCTGTATCTCCACCTTTATCCCTGTAAAGCACATCTACATATACTCATGCCTACATATGCCAAGTATAAATGCATGGGGAGGGACAAAGTCAGGCCATGTGACCCCTAATTTCAACTTAATTTGATTTATCAAATACTTCTTAAGAGTTTAGTTATCACTGTGCTCTAGGGAATTAAAAAAAAAGTTAAGAGCCGGGCTCGGTGGCTCAGCCTGTAATCCCACGCCTTTGGGAGGCTGAGGTGAGTGGATGGCCTGAGCCCGTGGGTTCTAGACCTGTCTGGGCAGCGAGACCTCATCTCTACAATAAATCAAAAAATCAGCTGGGCGTGGTAGCGCATGCCTGTAATTCCGGCTACTTGGAAGGCTGAGGTGGAAGAATCGCCGGAGCCCAGCAGGCGAGGCTGCGGGGGCCGGGAGCGGCCACTGCACTCCAGTCTGGGCGACAGAGTTAGACTCCAACTCAAAAAAAAAAGTTAAGAGCTAATCCTTGACCTGGAAATAAGTGAGGAAACAAGTTGAACCGACAAGCAAAGATCAGAGAACAATACTGGTCAGTATATAGGAAGCTGCTAAGTCAAAAATAATTAAGTCCTAACGTTATCAATTAGCATGGTCTCCTGGTTGTTAAGGAGAGGCAGAGCTCAATAGTCTTGGCTTTGGTGGTTACAGAGGCTTCCTGGGAGAAGTGAGCCCGGAAGGAGGGCTCAGATGGGGCCAGCAGACGGGCCTGAGGGTATTCCCAGAGGATGGAGGGAAGGACACAGGCCCCATGCATGCAGAGTTCATTCCACTTTTGTCCAGAAACAAGGAAAGCCCCGCGATGATTACTAGCTCTGTTTGGTGACACACTTGACTGGGAGGCCCAAGAGAACGTCCTGTGGTCACTGGCTGCCTTTAATTCTGTTTCCTACCTTGGGATTGGTGTCACTTACATCCAGATACCTGCCTTAGCCCTCTTTACTTTGGCCCATTCAAGCAGCTGAACTTCTGAGCTCCTCTCTCTAGGTACAGCAGACATTTCCCCTGGGGAAAATATGAACACTTTCAGGAAATTCTTTCTCTTAGTCATGAAGGGAGGAGTTGGCTTCTTTCCAGTAATCTTCTCCTAATATTCAGCTCTAGAAAGAAAAAGAGAAAGATGCGGAGAGCTTACTGCCTGCGGAAAGTTATTTGTTACAAAATTAAAAGCATTACTGACATCACAGGCGATCTCATGACTTGTCTTTAAAACTCAGAATATGTTAATGCTTTCCTTTGTCTCAGTAGAAAATCACTTCCTCAGAATTAGTAGGTAAGAGCTCTGTGAGCTACTCTTTGTTAGGGTTTGTGAGAGAAGAGGGTAGGGAACAAGAGATGGAAATCTCCTAAGATTATGCTTCTTGCTTTTATTTATTGACCAAAATGTGGGAGGTGGGAGATTAACTCATAAGATTTGTGTTGTTTTACAGAAAAGTGTGTCTCTTCATGAAAAAGTGCTCAGCATCCCTCATCATCAGGGAAATGCAAATCAAAACCACATCTAGATGCCACCTAACCGCAGTAAGTATGGCCACCATTCATAAAACAAACAGCAACAGATGCTGGCGAGGATGTGGAGAAAAAGGAATGCTTCCACACGGCTGGTGGGAATCCAAACTAGTGCAACCTCTTTGGTAGACAGTGTGGTGATTTCTGAAAGAACTAGAAATTGACCTTCCATATGACCCAGCTATCCCCTTACTGGGAATATACTCGGATGAACTCAAGTCATTCTACTAAAAAGATACCTGCACACACATGTTTGTTGCAACTCTATTCACAATAGCAAAAACATGGACCCAAGCATGCTGCCCACCGAAGCTGGACTGGATAAAAAATGTGGTATATATACACAATGGACTATTATGCAACCATAAAGAAGGACAGTCATATGGACTTCGCAGCAACTTGGATGAATTTAGAGTCAATCATACTCAATGATCTATCACAGAAACAAAGAACAGAGTACCGTATGTTCTCACTCATAAGTAGACCTTGAACAATTATCATAATACTGTAAGAAAGGGATTGGCAGTTGAGGGAAACTGCCAGGGCAGGGAGGAACACACCTCATCAACAAGGGTACCTGCATGATCAATGTTTGTATACCTAACCCTGAGTTGTACCCCACATCTTTCAAATAAGATTTTTAAAAGAGTGTTTCTCTTTATTGGAATGGGGGTGATTAGTTATTTGCCCACACCAGCACACTATTAAATGGGGTAGTTGGCTGGCCTCCTACACACTGGCTCTGCAGCTTTGGTATTGGACCAAAGTGGAAGACCTTTCTTGTGCTGACCCTGCACGTAGGTACAGGATTTACTTGACTACTGATTTGCCGCTGTTTGCCCAGAGCGGCTCTTTCTGAAGGCTGTTTTCCAGAGGCGTGCAGAGGAGGCTTGGTGATAACACAGCTTTATCTTTGAAAGCAAATATCCTTTCTGTCCATGGACGTCTAGAACCCTTTCCAGGGTTAATAAATACAGCTACAAAGTGGAACTAAGAAATGACAGCCGAGGGGCAGGAAGGAGCAGCTCAGAGCTGCAGGCAAAGGAGAGAAGATGACACATCTTACAAGCCAACATGAGCTGCAGAGCAGACTGCTGGGGCCAAGTTAAACCCTTAACACCAAGGCGAAAGGAGATCATCTAGGTGCCAATGTGTGCAGGCCTCTCCTGGTGTTACGTTCTGATGAGGATGATAACATGGCAGCTGCAAGCAGAGTTCGTGCACCGGGCCCTGGAGTAAGTGTTCTGCATTAGGGGTTCTTGACGGGGCACTACATACTGACATTGGGACCGGATATTTCTTTCTGGGGGCTGTCCTGTGCATTGCAGGACATTCACAGCTGTAGCCCTGGTCTCTGCTTACTGAATGCCAGTGGCACTTCCACTTTCGGTTTGTGGCAGCAATGTCTACCGCTGGACGCTGCCAAATGTCGTCTTGGAGACAGTTCAGAGTCTACACAGATTCCCTCATTTTCTCCCCCCAACAGAGTGTGAGAGACATTATTATTATCTGACCCTGTAGCACCCCGGCAGGTGGAGAGGTTAGATGGCTCACCCAAGGTCATTGCATATACAGTTTCAGGCAATGAGAGTCCTAGCCACAAAACTAAGTGGTCAGTTGTGACTAATCTGTGTGCTCTTTCTGTGAACGAATAGCCATTCGTAGCAGTGACATGCTATCTTACCTCACCAAATCCTAATGATGCACAATCATTTTATTGCCTTTACAAAAATAGTAAAAGTCATTATCATGCCTTTATACTCAACTAACAGAACTATTGAGGCACAAGGTGTCTTCAAATATTGCCTGATTTGTATTACCTTTTTGTCTAAAAGAAAATATTTCAAACATATCAAGATACAGAGGATAATACAACAAATACCTGGATATATACCTCCAGATTTGTTTAACTTACCTTCATAATTTGTCGTATTTACTTTATAGTTTTTTAAATTAAGAAGTATTGTGATGTTTTCTAGTTCCCATTCCACTCTCTTTCTGCCCAGAGGTAATCACTGTTCTGAATTCTGTTTATCGTGTTCATGAATATTTTTATATCCTATTACTTATGTATCTCAAAACAATATATGGTGGTTTCCATGTTTGTAAGTGCTTTTTGAATGTTGTTATAATGATATTATCATTCTTTTTTTTTTGCTTAACAGTTAAAAATAACATTTTAATTTTGAAATGATTTTAGATTTACAAGAAGTTTGCAAAGACTACAGAGAGGTCTTATATACCCCTCTCCTGGTGTTTTTTATTGTAACCAACTTACATTACCTGGTACATTTGTCAAAGCTAAGAAGCCAACTTAGTTGACATGAACTAAACTCCAGATTTATTCAGAGTTTACTAGTTTTTCCACTAATGTCCCCTTTCTGTCCTGGTGATCCAATCTAGCAATTAACCACATTGCATGTAGCCTCATTTTGTTTTCTTTTTGAAGAACAGCTTTACTGAGATGTATCCTACAACTTGACAGTTTACTAAATAGTTTTTAGTATATTTACAGTCAGTTTTAGAACATCATCATCATGCCTGAAAGTGACCCTGTTTCTTTCCATTAGCAATCATGTCTCTTTGTCCCCCGGACCTAGGCAACCGCCAGTCTACTTTCTGCCTCTATAGATTGGCCTATTACGGGCTTTTCATATAAAGGGACTCATGCAACTTGTGGTTCTTTGCAACTGGCTTCTTTCACTCAGCATGACGTTTTCAGGGCTCATCTATGTTGTGGAATAGGTCAGTACTTCATTCCTTTTTACTTCTGAATAATAGTCTATTGTATGGATATACCACATTTTTTTTCTAAAGTAATCAGTGGTTAGGGGCTTGGATTATTTCTACTTTTTGGATATTATGAATATTATTGCTATGACCACTCATGTGCCCGTTTTTGTATGAGTACATACATAGGTGTGGAATTTCTGGACCATATGTTAGCTCTACACTTAACATTTTTAGAACTTGCCAGACTATTCTTGAAAATGGCTGCAACGTTTTGCATTCCTACCAGCAGTGTATGGGGGCTGAAATTTCTGCAAGTCCTTGTCAACATTTGCTATTATCTGCTTTTTTGATGAGAGCCATCCTAGTGCAGTTGAAGTGGTTCATTAAAATTTTGATTTGTTAGGAGAACTGAAACCTTTTAACATTGAATCCTCCTGTTCCTGAAGATGGTATCTTTCCCTTTGTTCGGGTATTCCTTTTACGTTAATATCAGAACAAAAGAGCAGCCATGATTTTCTCAAATGCTTGAGACCTGTACCTAAGGAGATACACTATGGACTAAGGCTTATTGAGCAAACCAGAGACCATGGACAAGGGAGGCCACCTTGTTTAGACAAATCCCTCTCCTGAAAGCCATGTAGACTTTCAGCCTTGTTTGCAGACATCATAAGGTGAACAAAATGTCCTTCCATTTTTTTATATTCCTCTTTTAGAACTTTAGCTCTTTTAAGAGATAGACTGATATTCTGAAAAATTTTTACCCTTCCTTCTTCATTAAGATAATTTGTAAATTATGAATTCAGAATTACATTTCTGAGAACTTTTCAATATTTGTGAGACATTGTCTTCTTCAACATCTTTTAACATGGAAACACAGGCTTCTTTTCTTAACTTTCTGAAGTCTATAATCCTAGGGTATATGTGATTATTATGCCCAAAGTTGCTTTTCTGGTTCTAAAATGAGGGGATTCCTTTTCCTCAAAAGTACCTTCTGTTTTGCCCACAGGTTTATTTCCACGTGTCAGAATTAGGTGCAGAACATCAGTTCTTTGACAGCTTCCTTTATACTCTAGGGGACGGAATGCTAAAAAGTCAGGTGGTCTATTTTAATTTGAGGGAGGTTTTCACTTTCCAAATATCCGAAGTCTCCTCTGACTACTCTGTTTTCTTTATGGTCTGCCTCAGGAATGTATCATCTGTTTCCCAGTATCGGCAGGTGGGAAAGTTGGAAAGTGTGTGGGGGGGTGATTTGCAACTCCACGAGAAGGAAATTCATAGCAACTTTTGCATCCACTGGCAAGATGTTGAGCAAATATTTTATACAGAAAAACACAGAAGGGAAGAAATCAAAGAGAGTTACACGTACATAAACACACACCCCTAGCAACCACTCCTTACTCCTCTTCAAAAACGCTGATCGTTGTAACCGGAAAGTGTTGTTTGCTTTGCAGTCGGGAGTACTTGTGCAAAGGCATGGTTTGCCCTGAACCAGCCACAACCTACTCCTGTGCCTGGGTCTCAGATAAGCAGTGACACATTTTGAGACAGCCCACGGTAGTTGGGAATGCAGCATGGGTGTGTGGAAAAAAAATGATTCTCTGTGTGAAGCCAATGGGTCATTTCTTTTTTGGGGAGAAGAGGGAAAGAGTTCTTTTCTCTCTGGTTCTCCTGCTGGTTGATTATGAAATATATTTATCCAGTAACTTGGTCTCATTTGCTGGTCCTATTAGGCTCTGGTTTCAGAGTTAATGGGTTGGTGTTTGGCTGTGATTGGGCTACTCAGTGGGCTCACTTCACCTTTCTCTAACTCACCCACAAATTGAAATATCTTAGCAAAGTAGAAAATATAAAGAAATTTTCTATTCTATATGTAAGAGGAGCATGTTTCTTTAGATTAGGGTTTCTCAATTTTGGCACAATCGGCATTTTGTACCAGGTAATTCCTTCTTGTGAAGGGTTTTCCTGGCCACTCTAGAATGTTTGGAAGCATCCCTGGTCTATACCCAGTAGCTGCCAATAGCATCTGCCTCCCTGCCCAGTTATCTTAATCAAGAATATCTCTAAACATCACCAAATAAGCCCTGGGGGACTAGGTAGCCTTCTATTTAGAGCCACTGGTTTTAATTCTTTGAACCTTTTAAGAAATGAGTGTACATGACTAATTTCCTGGTATCACAGTATTAGAATTTCTAGCAGCATATTAAAACTAATCTTATGTAGTGCAAGAGCTAATTAATTTGTGTTGTAAGGGCTTTGAGATCCAAAACTGAAAGGAGTTACAGCACAAAAAGTCATTACAATGATTTACTTGTGTCCTGTCGTTTAATGTTATGATATGACTGAGGTTATACAATTTATTACCGTAAGGTGAAGGCAAGCTCATTGTATGCCCAAATGAAAGCATACAGTAGATACAGTAATATATCTATTACCCACACTTCAACAGGGAGCCGCCTGCTTATATTTATCACCTGTGTTATGTGAGGGTGAATTACGAGACCTCATACAAAAAGGTGTGTCTCTTTTTATGCACTCGTAATTCAGAAATAGTGACTGAATGGATTTGGAGAAGCTTGCTCTCTCAAAAAAAATGAACACCATAGGATTTGGGTGGGCTTGAGGGATCTGAACTCCCAGGATGATTTCTTCACATAGGGAAGAATTCAAGTGAACTAATCAGAAAGTACATGCAAAAAAAAAAGATGGCTGTAACTTTCATCTTTATATGCTGTGGTCTAGTGCTGTCAGCTGAAGGGTTTTGAACCAACGTGAATATTTGGAAGTATTATGCTACTTAAATAGGAAGTTCCTCTTTATTTCAGTGGCAGATTTATTCTTTATTCCCATTTTATAGGTTGAAAAACTGAGCTAGAGGGAGATCACTCATCTGTCACTTGATGGAGAAATTGCTTCAGCTCTTTTCACTAGCACTGATCGTTAAGAATAATAACCAGTGCAGTCTGTCGGGTGTTAACCCTATAAACCACAGCAGAGACCTGGTACAGGATGACCATGAAGACTTCATGTCAGACATTCTGCTGAGGCCTTTATGTAGATTACTTTATTTGATCATCACGTCAGCCCCAAGAGATGGTAACATTAACTCTGTTTGTGAGATTCAGAACTGAGACACAGAGAGAGTAAGTTAGTCAGCGACAGATCAAGACACAAGCCTATGCCTGTCTGATTCCAAAGTCTGTGTCATTAACCACTGACTTTTGAGTACTGTCCATTATAGTAGCCCCCAGGCACATGTGGCTAGTGAGCTCTTGAAGTACGGCTGGTAGACCAGCCTGGGCAACTTGGTGAGACCTTGTCTCTGCAATAAATCACAAAAACTAGCCAGGTGTAGTGGTGTGCATCTGTAGTTCCACTACTTGGAAAGCTGAGGCAGAAGGATCACCTGAGCCCAGCCGGTTGAGGCTGCAGTGGCCGTGAACATGTCCCTGCCCTCCAGCCTGGGGAACAAGAGTGAGACTCCAACTCAGAAGAAAAAGAAAAAAAAAGAAATATGGCTGGTCAGAATTATATTACAGAATTTGCTGTAGGCGTAAGACACTAGATTTTGAAGACTTGGTATAAATGAAAGAATGTAAAATATCTCATTAATGTTTTCAAATATTGATTACATGTTGAATGGGTAATATTTGGGCACTTTGGGTCAAATAAAAATGCATGATTGAAATTCATGACACTCACCTTTTAAGCAGTTTTAATGTGTCTACTAGACAATGTGAAGCTGTGTGTGTGGCTTGCATTGTGTTTCTGTCGGACAGCACTGCTAGATCCTGCTGCAGCTGACCTTTGTACCTTTTGTTTGCCATGGCTCTCTGCTCACAGTAAGTCCTCAGCCATATTTGAACTCCCCCGTAATTGATGTGAGCCTGGATAAAAGCCAGAGAAGAAGAGGAATGATGACATAAGTTGCCAAGCGATTCCTTTCAGCATGATAGAAAACTCAGAAGACAATCTCTCAAGTGGCAGGGCTCAGGGCTTCAACATCCCTCCTTTCCTGCCCATGCTTCCGTCCTTCCTCTACTCCACAAGCATGCTAGGAGCCCTTGGAATAGGCCAGGCACTGTGCAAGGCCTAACATATCACAAAGATGGATAAGACAGTCGCAGAGGAGCTCCCACCTTAACAGAGAAGATTGGTCTGTGTGGGTCGGCTGATGCTGCAGTAATAAGGCAAGTTAGAACAAGGCAAGTAGCTACCAACTGGTGGCAGAAGCAGGAGCATTTTTGTTTCACAGTTCTGGAGATTAGAAACCTGTGACTGACACTCATCATCAGAGAGATGCAATTCAAAACCACACTGAGATACCACCTACCCCCGGTAAGAATGGCCATCATTCATAAAACACACAACAACCGATGCTGGCGAGGATGCGGAGAAAAAGGAATGCTTCTACACTGCTGGTGGGAATGCAGACTAGTGCAACCTCTTTGGAAGACAGTGTGGCGATTTCTGAACAAACTAGAAATTGACCTTCCATATGACCCAGCAATTCCCCTATTGGGAATATACCTGGAGGAACTCAAATTATTCTACAAAAAAGATACCAGCACACGCATGTTTGTTGCAGCTCTATTCACAATAGCAAAAACATGGAACCAACCGTGTTGCCCATCGAAGCTGAACTGGATAAAAAAATGTGGTACATATACACAATGCAATATTATGCAGCTATAAAGGACAGACTTGAGGACTTTGCAGCAACTTGGATGGATTTGGAGTTGATCATACTCAGTGATTTATCACAGAAACAAAGAACAGAGTTTCATATGTTCTCACTCATAAGCGGAGCTTGAACAATTATAATGCTCTAAGAAAGTGATTGGCAGGAATGGGAAACTGTCAGGGGAGAGGGGTGGGACTGGCAGTTGAGGGAACTGCTAGGGGTGGGAGGAGCCCACCTCATCAACAGGGGTACCTGTATGATCAAGGTTGATATCCCTAACCCTGAATTGTACTCTGCACCTTTATAATAAAAGATAAAGAAATCTGAGACTGAGGTATTGGCAGCATTGGTTTTCTCCATTTCTCTCTCCTTGGCTTGTAGATGGCTTTCTCCCTGTGTCTTTATGCTGTCTTCCCTCTGTGTATACCTGTGACCAAATTTCCTCTTCTTCTAAAGATACTCATCATGTTCGTTTGGGGGTCACCCTCGATACCTCATTTTTAACTTAATCATCTCAGTAAAGGTGTGGTCTCCAAATACAATCACATCCCGGGGTGCTGGGTCAAGACTTCCACGTACGAATTTTTGGGGTCCCAGTTCAGGCCGTAGCATGATCTATGAATCAAGCGCCATGGGTGCTTAGAAGACAGAGTTTCTAATTCTTTGTGGGCTGCCTGCTGGGAGAGTCAGGGGAGCCTTACAACAAGTGAGGTGAGGACTGCAAGTCTCCTGAAGGTTAGTTTCTCTTTTTCTTCAGGACGATAAGCTGCCAGCTGCTTTCAGTACAGGCAGAACTTGACGCGGATAATGAGGGCTGTTATGGACTGAATTGTGTCCTCCACACACTCATATGTTGAAGTCCTAATCCCCCATGTGACTCTGTTTGGAGACAGGACCTTTAGAAACATAAACAAGGTCACATGAGGTCATAGGACAGGGCCCTCATTGGATGGGGTGAGTGTTCTTAATGGAAGAGGAGGGGACACGAGCGATCACCCCCTGGGCACACAGAAGCGACCGTGGGAGGCCACAGCCAGAAGGCAGCTGTGGACAAGCCGGAAAGACAGACATTACTGAGACTGAAATTTCTGGCCCCACGGGCTTGAACTTTCAGCCTCCAGGACTGTGAGAAGATAAATTTCTGTTATTCAAGCTGCCTAATTTGTGCTTTTTTGTTACAGCAGCCAGAGCTGGTTAATACGAGGACCCTGCTTAGTTTAAAGGTGCTCTGAGATAAAGGTGTAGCAAGACTCTGTTTTTTTTTTTTTTGAGGGGCTGAACAGAAGCTGTTTCATCTCTTTACATGCAGAATTGGGAGTGAGTTTATGGTCACTTTGCTCAAGGATTCTAGGGTAATCAGGAAACTAGCGGTGGTGGCTGGAATAGGTAACTGACCCATAAAATAGAATTACTTTGAAGAAAGGAGTTGTCCATATTTGCAACAAGGTTTCAGCCCAAAGGGCCAAGTGTAGTTGATGAGGGCCTGGTTGGGGCCAGGGTAGTGCTGAAATTGGAAGCGTCTCAGGTCACACCCCCTTTTGATGATTTGAGCTTTAGGGACAATGGATAGTCGTATGAGTGTGAACATGAATAATGCACCCCTGGAGTCCAAGCGTGGGCTTGTGGTGGGGCTTGGGCTAGCTGGAGTGTCACAGCAGAGTGGACAAATGTTCATGGGCTGTGTGCAGGGGCAAATGGCTGCGAAATGTGCACACAGTGAGTGGACAAGTGTCCAAGGTTTGAAAGACAACACAAGGCAAGGAGAGGTGACCACAGTGGGAAGGACCAGATTCTGTTTCTTTCAACTTGACTTGGCGATACATTCACACCGTTGGGCTGAATTAAGCCCCTTTGGTCTGTTAGGAAAAAATTCCAGGTTGTGGAGAGGCTCAAAAAAAAAAAGATGGGTGTTCACTTGATTATCTGGACAAAGAAAATGGCAGTCATTGTACCTTGAGTTGGCGGAGGTGATTCAATGGGTTCCAAAGTGGATAGGATGTGACTTGGGATGGAAAAACGAGTTGGAGATTTTTAGGGAGGCGAAATCAAAGGTAGACACTCTCGTCAGGAAAAAGAGCAATTGCAAAGACCTTAAAGAATCTGGACCTTTGGAGAAGTGATTGCAGGTGCTGAGGGGTTTACGTAGGAGAAGGATAAACTGACAAAGCTGGAACGATGCAGCAATCTGCACATTCTAAGGACTCTGGACTTTATCTTATAGGTGGCACAAGAACTTGGTGATCAAAGCTGCAGGGCAGGTGAGAAGGGGCGAGGAGCAGGGAGGTGACACAGCCACCGCCGGCGTCCAGGCCAGTGATTGCTGTGTTGGGGTCTTTACAGTAAGTATGGCAGTGGCGAAGGACCACTGCCGCCCACCCTGTGGACCTAGTGAGGTGAGGCTACAGTGTCACTCCCTAAAGACCAGTCTAGAAAGCGAATAAAACATTGACTGGTCTTTAGGGAGTGACACTGTAGCCTCACCTCACTAGGTCCACAGGGTGGGCGGCCATGTGCCACACAGGACTTGTGTCCTGCAGCATGAATGGCGGCTTCACTGAGTGAGACACTGACAGTGGGACCCCACCCCTTTGTTTGTTTCTAGTGCGTTTTTCTGTGCACTTGCCTGATTAAATGGACTTATAGATTATATCACTTAGGTATATCTCATTTAAGCCGCACAAAATCATTGAGTGGCTTAGAGGTCTGAAATAGAGCTGATTGAAGATGGCGCTGGTAATACAGATGACAGGCAGAGCACCGGCAGATGGCGGAGCCGACACTTCTATTCCAAGTGCAAGTTCTTCCTCAAGCACAGAAGGAGGCAGAAACAGTGACAGTGTAATTATCCAACAAGAGGTTGACTCAGAAAACTTAAATCAATAGATTATTTAAAATATGATTTTATATCCACTGTCACTAATGTCAAAACTTACCCTGAATATATACTCAGCAAGATATTTAGTGGAAATGCAATTTGCTTCTTTATTGTGACACTTAAAAATAACTGTTTTTTATGTGTTTTATAATAGACATGTGCTATTAGAGATGTACATGTGCTGTTACAACAATGGAACATGTACATAATTTATAAATAAGCAAATGCATGTAATTAGGGAATTAATGTTCAGAATTTTTACTGAGTGGGGTTTCAGTTACAGATTTTGGAGCCTCTTAGGTAATAAAAAACTGCTATAAATGCACAGACTGCCTGTAGATTTCTGGTTCCATCCGGGTGTCCTGTGAGTCTCTCCATGTTTTACTAATAATCATCTAACGATTATGAGTCCACTCTAGCCTCCCTGCTTTGGACACTGTAGGGTACCGAGCATGGCCTGAAGACACACATACAGAAACTTCTTTTTATGACATCCTCCCTTCTGAGAGATGTCTAGCGGTGTCCCAGGATTAAAGGATTGTGGGAGGCATCTTGAGGGTCATCGAATTATGTCACCTCTAGACACTTGAGGCACAGGCAGAGCTTGCCCACATCTCCCAGTAGACCTGGATCATGGGTGGGCTTTGGGATGCAGACTAAGCCATGCTCCCATCCACCAATGGGCAGGAACCTGCTGAATGTTCCTGGTCTCAGGGGCCAGAATCAGGTCTTGTCTTCGCCTGGCTTTAGGGCATTGGATAGTATTCCTTCCAGTGGTTTTTCTCTCTGTCTGCTCCCCCTGACTTCTTGGGGAAGATACTATCAAACAAGGATGGAGTCTTTGGATTTTTGACAGAGAACCTCTTTTATTTGGCCCCTCTTTAATCTAGTTGGCTCCAGCCCAAATCCCTTTTATGCTACCAGTCTGCGAAATCTCTCTTTCTTCCTTTTCTGTCGCTTGATTCTTAATGAGATCCAGAGAAGCATAATGGCCCGAAAGACAAAGCTCCCAATCTCAGCAGCAAAAACTGGTTTCTCCTTCCTCAAGGCAAAAGAGGTCCAGCTTTTGGACACACCGTGCCAGCCTTCACACAGGAGTTAGGGAGTAGACAGAGGACACAGGTTCTCAGTCTTTCCTTTGGAGTTGGCACCAAATCCCAGCCCAGGGTAGAGTCAAACAGCTTCTTCTAATGTGGATAGCAAATAAGAAAGGATAAAGCGAGATGAGTTTTGCAGGAAAAACAATACAAAGCACCAGTATATTTTAAACTTTGCTTTTGGCAGGTCATGCTTTCAAACGACACTTGGCTTCCGCTGTTTCCCCTTCTTCTCTCCTACTCGTGATGTGCTACCGGCTGTAGAGTCTACCAAAGTGCAGCTGGGATGCTGCGTCCTCCTTAGTTCGCCGTCAACACGAGCCATGTCAGGGCCAGGTGGAGGTGGCTCTGCCTTGGTGCTGATGCTGCCAGGTCTGTTCTGAGATCCAGCTATGCCAACCGCGAGCTGCTGAAGGAGATCGAAACCGATGTCTGCTGCTTTCAGCACATTAGGGGTGGCACTGTCTCACTTAATGTCGAAATTCACAGCACAGAGCCGGATCCACAGGCAGCGGGACCGCGGCATTCATTACACTGAGCTCTCCTTTCCCTGGCCATGCTCGAACTCTCCTTGCCTTCTTTCTCACAAAGCTTTGCTCTCAGAGCTGCGCAAGTGCATATTCTAATTTCAGCTCCCAGACCCGGAGAAAGAAAGACCTTCGCTTTCTCCTAGAACCCATACCTCAAGTGTCATGAAGGGAGTTGGATGGGCTTTTCTGGGGTCACCTGCCCATTTTAGAATTTATAATTGTCCCCCTCCAAAAGTGGGAAACTCTGATTAGCTAGACTTGGTTATCTGCCTTCCTGTGGCTGGTGGTGGTTGTGCTGGTCCTGTTCTGCCACCAGAATGGGTTTCCTACAGGAAAGAGAGGTTCTGGAATGAGAATGAGGGATATCGGCTAGGCCCAAGCAAGAGCTGTTGCTGGAAACACCAAACAGAGACCACTTGGGCCACACTTTGTCACAAGGTTACAAAGCAGGAGCTCCATATCAATAATACCAATATCAGACAGGGTGCAGGGGCTCACGCCTGTGATCCCAGAACTTTGGGAGGCATAGGCAAGAGGACTGCTTGAGCTCAGAGGTTCAAGTCCAGCCTGGGCAACTTGGCAAGACCTTGTCTCTATAATAAACATAATATCGATATCACAAAATATAAGAATCATGTATTTTCATGTGTCGGGCATTGTGTCAAGGGCTTTATGCATCTCGACATTTAATCCTTACAACAAGCCTGAGGTGTGCAGTCCAACCATCCCATTGAAAAAGTGAGTGAGAAAATGGAGGCTTGCACTGAGCTGCCTGCCCTTGTGACACACGGACACCCACTGTCTTTCAGGGATTTGACTCACGTAGCTCTTCCGGCTTTGACACAACTCTCCACCCTCCTCGTTATTATGGTTCTGCGTCACTGGATCCTCTTCAGGCTCAGGCATGAGTTGGAGGAGACTGAGTCAGACACTGGTGGCGCTCAAAATCATCACCATCCTCTAGCCTTGACCTTTGACACCCAGACCCCCTCCTTCTGTAGGATAACGTATTTCCCGTGGGGCATCTTGGAGACTTTAGGGCACAGACTACTGTGGTTCTGAGGTGGACACCTCTGCCCCACCTGCCTCTGCTTCTCCAGTAGACGGAGAGTAGGTGGATCTCTCTGGGCTGTATTCCTAGTTCTAGTATTCTCGGACCATTCTAGGCTAGACTCATTGTCTCCTTTTTCAGAAGACACCGGAAAGTGCAAGTGACTTGCCCTAGGACGAACAGCTGGCTCATGGCAGAGCAAGGACTTGACTTTGTCTAGTCCCCTTTCTTTTTTTGTTTTCTGTGCATGATAAAGTGTGTTCTAGTCCTGCAGCGGGTGCAGGCAGTGATCATGGACTCTCCTGCCTGTGTGTTCTGTCGGCATAGTGTGAAGCCTTCTGGATTCAGAGTTGAAACAGTCATTCCCCAAGCCTGGGTTCAACACTGCCTACTGAAAGACTTTGGGTGAGTCTGTTTACTTCTCAGAGTCTCATGTTGTCCTTACCTAAAAGCTGAGGTCATCACATCAGTTCTGGCTCCCAAATGTATTGTGGGAAGGGTAAATCCATGAGAAATATATGAATGGGTTTTGGAAACTGTATTGTCCTTTACAAAGGTTTTGTAGCATTCCAATGTAACTCACTATAAGTTTTCAGCGAATGCTTTCTTATTAAACGGTTGAATGAAGAAACACTTTTCCTGAGTCAGATCCTGAACCCCATAGCAATATCCAAATATTGGCTGATCATGGTTATTCACTTGTATTCTTAGAGAACAATCCAAAGTTATCTTTAAGTTTTATTTTCACATTCCCAAGGTGGGTTACTGGGTATGTGCTCAGAAAAGGCGTGTGCAATCCACCATAATGGGGCCAGTCCCTCTATAGATCTTTTCTGATTAAAAATGTCAACTCGTTTGGGGGTCTGTGTGAGTAGGCTGGGGGCTCTGCCCTGCTGGTGGCATGACAGCTAGAACAACCAAATGAGCATGTTTAATCTGGTCCTGGCAAGAAGGAGCTGAAACAAGATCCACCCTGTTGTGTCCTTTGGGTTTTGTGTGTCACTGAGTTCTGGAAATGTGTTTGAAGAGATATTGTGAAAACTGATGGCCCAGGTTAATGATCACAATAGGAGGCCCCAGAATCATCTCCTGGGATTGGGCACTCTTTCTCTTCCCAAACTTGCTTCCAGATTCATAATGCACACTCTTACCAGATCTTGCACCTGCAAATCTGTTTCATCACATCACTCCCTGTAGATATGAACAGATACTTCTCAAAGGAAGACATCTGAGGGGCCAACAGACACATGAAGCAATGTTCAACCTCACTAATCATCGAGGAGATGCAAATCAAAACCAAGCTGAGATACCACCTAACTCCAGTCAGAATGGCAATTATCAACAACTCAAAAAATAACAGCTGCTGGAGAGGGTGTGGTGAAAAGGGAACACTTCTACACTGTTGGTGGGAGTGTAAACTAGTGCAACCTCTGTGGAAAGCAATGTGGTGATTCCTAAAAGCTCTAAATATCAACCTCCCATATGACCCCACAACAATCCCCCTACTGGGAATATATCCTGAAGAACTCAAATCACTCTATCAAAAAGATGCCTGCACATGTATGTTTATTGCAGCATTGTTCACAATAGCAAGAACCTGGAACCAACCATGCTGTCCATCAAAAGAGGACTGGATTAAAAAAGTGTGGTACATATACATGATGGAATACTACACAGTCATAGAAAAGAACAAAATCATGAATTTTGCAGCAACCTGGATGGAACTAGAGTCTATAATACTGAGTGACCTCTCACAGAAACAAAGATCTGAGTATCACATGTTCTCACTCATATAGTGGACCTTGAGTGTCTATCATAACGCTATAAGAAAAGGATTGACAGTAGTGGGAAACTATGGGGGGGGTAGGGAGGGGAAGGGAGGTGGGATTAACGGTAGTCAGTATCTGTCTGGGGACACAACCCTTGTCAACTAGGGTGCCTGAACAATGCATATTTATATACCTAACCCTTAACTGTACCCCACAATTTTAAAATAAAAAATATGTTAAAAAAAAAAAAATCTCCAGTGGCTTCCAACTGTACAGACGTCTTTTGTCTTTGAAGAACTCAAGTATCAGGTTCAATTTACTTTTCCAGTGTTGCCTTCCATTTACCTCTGCATAAATCCTCAACTCTGGAGTAGCTGAATCTATTCTTGGACCTGTACCCTGTCTCTTCTTGGCCCTTTGCTTGCACCTGTTTCCCCTACCTGGGCTGAATATCCTACTTCTTTCCCCAACTGCACCTCCACTGGCCTCTCAGATCGTATATATCCTCAGGGCTCTTCACATTCTTCCTCCTCTCTGAAACCATCCCTTGTAGCTCTAGCTTGTAGATATTTTTCTTTTCTCTGAACTATGATTGGGTCTACTGTCTGCTACTCCAACTGCTTATCTATTTATTCACCCAGCTATTCAATCTAAAAGGAGTCATTGAGTCAATTTTGTAAGCTTCTTGATGTAGGAACCATGACTTACACTGCATGATTTCCTCCAGAGCAACTTATTTATTAAAAAAATCAACTTGTGCTAGTCGGAACTCTTCTGGTTTAAAAGTAAGAGAAATCCAGGTCAGGGTGGCTTCTCCCTCCCACAAAATGAGGAAAGGGTCAGTGGTGGGATTTGGGAACACAAGTTATATTTTCAGACTGTCTTTTTTCTCCTCTTACCACCTCAGGTCTTTTAGGTGAGAAAATGGTAACTCAAAGTTCCAGGTTTTTATCTTCTCAGCTTCGCAGACCTTTTGGGAAAAGGCATATGTGTGAGTCTGTGCACACATGTACACACATGCATGCATGTCTCCCCACATCTATGAATGTATTCAGGGGCCTGCTTGGATTATTCCTCTTTCACTAACCACTGCCGGGGCCATGGGACACTATGACTGGCTCATCCTGGGGCAATGCCCTATTCTGTGACTGTACATAGCTTGAGCTAGGACTCTGTTACCTGACAACCTCAACATGACCAGAAGAAAGATGAGAGAATCAGTTCTTCCCACAGAAATTCTCCACATGTCAACCCAGAACTCTGCATATGATAGATGCTTGATATGTTTATTTTTAAAGTCAAATGTTTGATTTTTAGCTTCAAATTACTTCAAAACTGCTCAAGCTAAGGATTACTAGATATTACTATTAAAGCTTCTTGAAGTCTCTTTCAATAATGTTTTCCTTTTGGTGTTGGTGTTTCTCTTGGGGGTTGCAGAGATAGTATTCCCTTGTAACCAGAAGATAGCCATGCAAATATTAAGGTCAGGTGTCTTGTACCCTTTGAAACATCCCACTTTCAGGGTAATATTCTCATTTCCAAAAACTGCTTCTCATGTGCCATGTTTTCCAGATACTTTGTCATGATGATTTTTCTCTAGTTTTTTTTCCACAATTAGACTGACATGTAACCCCGAAACGGAGCAAAATTTTTTGAGATGCTGTGACTTTGATCACCACAGGGCTCCATTTAGCCCAAGATTTCATTAGAATGTTTTTGGGACCATATCATTGTGAATATTGATGATAAGGTAAGAGCTTAAAACAAGCAATCAACACAAATAATACTCAACATCCGTTTCTCAGTCCTTGAGCTCTTGCATTTGTCTTGAGGTGCTCAGTTTAGGGATCTAGTTGGGCCAAAGTTCCCAGTCCCACCGACTCTCCTGGTCATCTGACCAGCAACCAAGCAAGTGTCGACACACAGACGAACCTGAAGATCTGGGTTCTTTGATCAGCTCTGAATATCACCTCTGTGTGGGTCCCCTGCAGGTCACTTTGATTTAATCTGCCTGCCCTCAGAGCCAGGAACCAGAAATAGCCTTCTCACTTAGTTTATATTCCAGGGAAAGTAGACTCATCCAGGCATAGTGAAAGACAGTATGAATCTGCTAGGGCTTCCAAATCAAAGTACTAAGATTGGGTTTAAGCAACAGCAATTTATTTTCTCAGGCTGGGAGTGGTGGCTCATGCCTATAATCCCAGAATTTTGGGAGGCTGAGGTAGGTGAGTCATTTGAGGCCAAGAGGGAAACATGGCAAGACCTCATCTGTAAAACAAAGCAAAACAAAACAAACAGCCAGGTGTGGTGAGGGGATGGTGGTATGCATCTGTAGTCCCAGCTACTCAGGAGGCTGAGGCAAGAGGATCACTTAAGCCCAGAAATTCGAGGCTGCAGTGAGCTATGATCATGCCACTGCACTCCAGCCTGGGTGATAGAGCAAGACCGTGCCTCAAAGTAGATAAACAAACAAATAAATAAATAAATTAGTTTTCTCAAAGTTCTTTTCGTGGTCTCCCCTCTGTGTGTTTCCTAATCTTCCTTTTTATAAGAACACCAGTCTTACTGGATTAGGGCTCACTTTAAGAACTAATTGGACTGCTTTAAGGACTCTATATTCGCATACAGTCACCTCCTGAAGTATTATTATTATTATTAGGGCTTCAACATAAGGATTGTTGAGTTCTTATAAGAATTCAGCCCCTAACTCAAATCAATCAAGTTAAGATGTCAGGGGTGTGTGTGTGTGTGTGTGTGTGTGTACCCGTGCTTAGCAGTGGCAGGAAGCGGGTGCAATCACAGGGCAGTGAGGTAAGGGGAAGGACTGGACAGCTTAGTTGCAGCCCAAGGTTGAGACGGATCTGTTAACCTGGGAACGAGCAAGTGAATGCCGACCGTTGCAGTATTGGGCATTGGATTCTCTTGCTCATTCTTGTTTCCAAAACGACCAGGACTCAGTTCACTCTAAAATGAGACCGGGAGCCAGTGACCAAGTTTTCACCTAAAAAGTAGCTTTTCAAGATTCTAGGTCAACCCGAAGGGCACATTGAGTCGAGGTGCTTACTTAACATTTTCTCAGTAATCAGAATGATGGACCAACAAGCAGGCCTGTTGGACTTGCTGGTGACACTGTGGACATTATTAAGTAACTTGCAAATCATTAGCTAGGAATGTAGACAGGGTGCGCAGATTTCATCATTTTTATTCTCGCCCCTGGGTAAACCTGGCAGCCAAAGAGCTCTCACCCCTGGCATGGGGAACTGCTCTGAAATGCAAAGTTTGACTCAGCCAGCAAAACAAAAGAGACTGTAATGGTCTCATTTCTATCTTTTTGAGTAATGATATGCCAGTTTTCCAATGAATTGCATGAAGGTGAACAAGAAAAATAAGTCTTTGACCTTTCTCATTTATAAGCACACTTAGATATTTCTTCTCATATCTTATGCTGGCCACAGAGCTTTACATCGAAGATTTAATTTCCTGCTGCTACAGGCACTAAAATGAATTGGGCTTCCCTCCCCCCTTGCCTTCTCCCTGCATCCTGAAACCTTCATGTGACCTGTCACTCAGGGCACAGAAAGACAGGACCTACGTGAGGATTCTTTCTTTCTAAGTGAACCGTTACCCCAGCACAGAGCAAATAGGTGCCTGATGGTGAAAACTGCAAACGCTGAACAGTGGGATATGGCAGTCACACCCAGAGGGTGATGGATATCTTTGATCCAGATGAATGTACTTATCATTTGTTAGTTTAATTACTGCAGCCTTGCAAAGTCTTGGGCCAGTCATTCCTTTCTCAGCAAATCAAATGAGAGGCTCTAAATAACTCTGTGGAAAGACAAATTTCTCACTCTGGTGTTTGCACATTTCTCTGAGACGCATTTCCAGAACTCAGCAGGGTGCCACGAACAACTTGATGCAATGACTGGCTGTGTTGCGATTTGTGAGCGTCAAATTGGAGAGGCCCTGGCACTTCTAACACTGAAGCACACGTCTCCCTCCAGCAGTGACCTTCTCCAGCCTCCCCAAGCCCCTTAGGATGTGAGAAAAATTCCATCTTTTCCAAACAACCAGTAGCCTTTGTTCCAAAAGATGAAAGGCAGGGAGCCCTCCTGAACGCCCCCTACAGTTTTGAGTCTGAACAGAGCTGAAGGACACACCGCCCACCGGAAACGGGAGCTGCTTTTCAGCCCGCCTTGTCCCAGGGCTTGGGGACTGACAGGATCAAAGTCTGTGTGTGTGAAAAATCTATACCTGCTCCTCTCCCTTCTAATCTCTGCTCATTCTCTCTATCTTGGGAACGTCTTTCTTTCCCCTCAAGTGAGAGCCGGCTTTCTGTCGATCAGAAATCTCTGCTAATTGGCATCTCTCTGCTTTGCAAGCAGAATGATGACTGATATTCATAATGATATTCCAGAGCTTCTGCAAGATCCGGAGGGTCTCATGAATTCTTAAAAAATGATTGACTTCGGTGAGGTCTAATTTTAGCGTCGGGTGCATTTCATGGTTTTCTGATTCTCTGCAAATTGGTTGTCCATGTATGGGATATAACTTTCTATTTATGAGAGTACTAATTAAGTAGAACCCATACTCTTTTTGGAGAGATAGGAAACAGGACTTTTCCAATTTGGAAACTCCTGATGGCAGGAGAGGGATCAAATCTAACGCTTCTTTTTATCTCTGGCGCCCTCATTGGGTGCTCGGAGGGGGCTTACTGGCTAAT
The DNA here is from genome assembly GCF_000164805.1 of Carlito syrichta. Taxonomy (NCBI): domain Eukaryota; kingdom Metazoa; phylum Chordata; class Mammalia; order Primates; family Tarsiidae; genus Carlito; species Carlito syrichta. The sequence goes on along the minus strand of NW_007259952.1, from coordinate 301,261 downwards.
TGGGCAGTGCAGGGACATGGACAGCTGTAGGTTTGCCAAGGGATTATCCCCTAAACAGGCCTAAACTGGAGGCCTAAATAGTCTTGTTAAATGTGACAGGCCAGATAGATGAGATTGAAACAGGCTGCAAAAATCCACAAGTCAGAAAAACTCACACGGAGAATGCAGGTCAAAGCAGACAAAAAGATCCAAATTCAGGAGCTCAAGGTTTGAGAACAATTTCAAGAGGTGAGAGTACAAAATAGACCCTGGATCATGCAGCTTCCTCCTGTGTGTGGGTGACTGTGGGGCCGCAGTCTGTCACTCACAATTATTTGGGACCATAGCTGCTGGACCCCTGAGGTCCAAATGGAATAAAAACAAAATGAAGATGACTGGTTGCTAAGACTATAGCAAGGCCAACCAGCTGTTTCTTTTCTTTGTGATGGATTCTGACTGCAGCAGCCAGAGATCGTGTGTTGGTCTGTTTTGATGGCTGAGATCTCAGGTCAAATACGTTCACTCATCTTTGCTGCTGTCCTTCTAGTTTGATGCACAGGAAAGATCTAAAGTCTGTGTCATTTGACTCCAAGCTAAACTCTTGTACTCCATGGAAGAACAGTGCTCCTAATATTATATCTATTTCTCTGTGTTACTTAAGTTATATTAAGTAGCCCTGGCATTGACTGTTCTCATTGGGTCAAGACATCTGTGTAACAGAGAGGGGATGAGAAATTGTTCCTTTTCCCTATTTTGCATCTATAGCTCTAACAACCCCCCAAAACTTAGTGAGTTAAAACAAGGACTTAATATTATTTCTCATGAATTTGAGGCTTGACTAGGAGTTCTTTTGTCGGTCCTCTTTGGGGGCTCTCATGTGATTGCATTCAACGGGTAGGTAAGCTGGCTGGAAGATTTTAGAAGGCCTCTTTCACATGTCTGGGCCCAGGTGCTATGTACTGGCTAGAGCACTCCTCTATGCAGCTTGGTTTCTCCCCATCCTCCTCTTCTCTCTCCTGCTCTTGTTTCATTCTCCATGGCCTCTCCTTATGATTCTTTTTTTTTTTTGAGTCGGAGTCTCACACTGTCACCCAGACTGGAGTGCAGTGGCCGCTCCCGGCCGCCGCAGCCTCGACCTGCTGGGCTCCGGCGATCCTTCCGCCTCAGCCTTCCAAGTAGCTGGAACTACCACACCCGGCTAATTTTTTTGATTTATTGTAGAGATGAGGTCTCGCCAAGTTGCCCAGGCGGGTCTTGAACCCGTGGGCTCTGGCAATTCACTCTCCTCGGCTTCCCTAAGCGTGGGATTACAGGCTGAGCTACCGAGCCGGGCAATGATTCTTTTAACTAGCAGAAAAGCCCAGACTTTCTTATAGCATGTCCTCTACATTCCCAGAATGCAAAGGGAGAAGCTGCTAGGATAAGACCATAGCCTAGAACTGACCTTGTGTAATTTCTGTCATCTTTGATTGGTGAGAGTAAGTCCTGGGGCCACCCGGATTCAAGAGAAAGTATGATGTTAGTCTCATAAAATGAGTTGGGGAGAGTTCCATCGTTCTCGATTGCCTACAAAACTTTCAATGAGATTGCTATCAACTCCTCCTTGTATGTCTTTGTAGAATTCAGCAGGAAAGCCACCTTTCTGGACTTTTTTTGGTGGGGGGAGTTCTTATGACCGAGTCGATTTCCTGGATTGCTACTGGTCTGTTATAGAGTTTTGATTTCTTCTTGTTTCAACTTTGGGGGGCTGTGATGTCAGAAAGTCCTCCATTTCCCTTAGGTTTTCTCATTTATTTGCATACAGGTGTTAGTAATTTCTGATAATCTTTTGAATGTCTTCAGGGTCAGTTGCGACTTTACCTTTTGTGTTTCTAACTGTGTCTATTTGGACTTTCTCTCTCTCTTTTTTTGTCAATCCGGCCAGAGGTCTGTCAATTTTATTTCACTTTTCAAAGATCCAGCTTTGTCTTGTTGATGCTTTATGATATTTTTGTCTTCTATATCCTGCAGTTGTGATTTTATCTTGGTGGTCTGGCTTCTGCTGCTGAAGTTAGGATTTAGATAATCTTGCCTTTTTAGCGCTCTATGGTTGATCTTTCTGTTTTCTTGATGTGCACATGCTATGCTATGAATTTTCCTCTTAACACTGTTTTCATGGCATTCCAGAGATTCTGATAAAATGTGTCTTTGTCATCATTTGTTTCCTGGAATATTTTCATTTCTGTCTTGATTTCTTTGTTGACCCAGAAGTCATTCCGTAGCATGTTGTTTAGTGTCCATGTCTTTGTGTGTTTTGGGGAGATCTTATTGGTGGTGATATTTATTTTTATTCCACTATGATCTGAGGAGATGTATGGTGTTATTTTGATCTTTTGAAATTTGGTCATGCTTGGTTTATGTCTGAGAATGTGATGGATCTTGGAGTATGTTCCATATACTGATGAGTAGAATGTATACTCTGTTGATGTTGGATGGAGTTTTCTGCAGATGTTTATTAGTTTCCTTTGGTTGAGCATTGAGTTAAGGTTCCAGACCTCCTTGCTGTTGTGTCTGCTTTGATGATCTTTCTAAAGCTGCTGGTGAGGTCTTTAGGTCTTCAGCTGCGATGGTGTGAGTCAATGTCCTCTGTTAGTTTACTTAGTAGCTGTTTTGTAAGACCTGGTTCTCCTGTGTGGGACATATGTTTAAGATGGATATTTCTTGCTGGTGGATTGAGCCTTCAAAGAGACAGTTCTGTCTATGAAAGCAGTTGAGAGGAAACTTGTGGGTCATGAAAGGAGATTGGCATCAGATGAGATCAGTTGACACACAGATATCCCTATCTGCTCCCAAGAGCTTCATTCCTCCCGTCCACTTGTCTTTCTAGACCCTGCCCATCTCCTCACTCAGCATCAACTGCATTTTTCTTCTATCGCTTTTCATGACCTTAGCAGCTCTTTCTCATCTCCTTCCATCGAAACTGTGCTCTATTTCTTACTAAGATCCATAGACCTCTGAGGACGCAGATTTATCTTTGGGGAGGCATCCTGAGATTTCATGAGAAATGTTTTAATTTCAGTGCTAAGTTTAAAAATAATACAAGCCCAGGTCACCCGAATGCACCCGTGTGGGTTTTATTTTAAGATTTCAGTGACTTGGTGGTGCCAGTTGAAGGCCAAATGATATCCAGGCAAGTCAAATCGACAGGTTTTGAGAACGCGGGAGTGGCAAAGAGCGAAGGGAAAACAAAGTGGTCAAAGGACACATACCAGTGACAGACCCTGAATGGTAAAGACAGCACCACGTAGGCCTTGCAAGCAGAGGTGTTATGTGGTACGTACCCACTTGCAGCAGTTCACTACTAGTGAATGGATTTGTAAGTAGTCCATTGGAGATCTTTTCCCCCCAGTTTTACATTTCCTCTTAAGTTGATTGATCTATCAAAACAGGACATCAGCAGTTAAAAGTGAGTTTTTTGAAATAAAACATAGTGGTGATGATAATGAACTCAGTGAAAATTGCCAAATGATAACTTGTCATGTTCAAACTCAGATGATCCATATTGGCAACAAGTAAAACAGAAAACGCTCTAATTCATTTTTCCTTTACCATGCCCAATGGCATTGATCAAGTTTAAGGAAAACATTAGCAACTGTCACATTAAATAAATGTCATTTTAAATTGCATTGGTTTTGTATCTTTATTTGTATGTAATTTTATTTTATTCATTTATTTATTTTTTTTGAGTTGGAGTCTCACTCTGTCGCCCAGACTGGAGGGCAGTGGCCGCTCCCGGCCACCGCAGCCTCGACCTGCTGGGCTCCGGCGATCCTTCCGCCTCCGCCTTCCGAGTAGCCGGAATTACAGGCATGCGTTACCACGCCCGGCTGATTTTTTTAAAAATTTATTATAGAGATGAGGTCTCGCTGCCCAGGCGGGTCTCAAACCCACGGGCTGAGGCAATCCACTCACCTCAGCCTCCCAAAGGCGCGGGATTACAGGCTGAGCCACCGAGCCTGGTTGTGTATGTAATTTTAAAATTTGTTTTGACTTCACAGTAAGAGCTGTAAGCCTAAGGATTTTGTAACTAATTTTCTGTTTTCATAGATTTAAGTAACAATAAAATATAATTGCAGTCAACACTGGGGATATGTAAAAAATATTTTTCTTTCGAAAGAATCCATATATAATCCAGGTTTGATAAATATTGATTTGCAATATTCATATTGATAGTTTTTGAATTGCTAGTGTTATTGACTGAATGTTTGTGTCCCCCTAAAATCCATATGTTGAAGCCTTAACCCCCAATATGATGCTATTTGGAGGTGGAGGAGGCAATTAGGGTTAGATTAGGTCCTGAGGGTGGGATTAGTAGCTTCATAAGAAGAAGAGAGAGCTCTCTCTCCCTCCTTCTGTGGACACAGGAAGAAGGTGACTGTCTGCAAGCCAGGAAGTGAGGCCTAAATAGGGAGCCACATCAGTCACATCTTGATCTTGAACTTCCAAGCCCCCAGAGCTGTGAGAAATAAATTCCTGTGATTTAAACCACCTAGTCTATGGTATTTTGTTATGCCAGCCCAAGCAGACTAATACAAGTAGTTCTTAAATTGTTAAGTAATCTGTGTGAGTATGTGTGTGCCACCTCTAAAGAGGGTGGGAGCTTTCTCAGGTAAAGGTCAAGTCTACAAGTTTCCTGAGACGTCACAGGCCCGGCGGCAGTGCTAGGCAAATTAGAGGTGCTCGGTAAATACTTGGGGAATGTTTTAATTATTCCTTTTTATTTTCAATATTTCTGATGCTTTGGCACCTGGGCCTTGCTTACTGGTGAGACTACCGCTCCCAGGACTAGCTAGTTGCTAGAGATAGCAAACAACTCATCCATGAGCATATCTTTCTTTTTTTTTTTTGAGCTGGAGTCTCACTCTGTTGCTCAGGCTGGAGTGCAGTGGCACACTCACGGTCACCCCAGCATTGACTTGCTGGGCTCTGGTGATCGTTCTACTTCAGCCTTCCAAGTAGCCAGAACTACAGGCTCGTGCTACCGTGCTAATTTTTGATTTATTGTGGAGACGAGGTCTTGCCAAGTTTCCCGGACTGGTCTCAAACCCGTGGGCTCAGGCAATCCATTTGCCTCAGCCTCCAAAGCACTGGGATTCCAGGTTGAGCCTCTGAGCCTGGCCAAGCACACCTTTAGTATGTAGACTAATCAAGTCAGGACCACCTTTCCACCTCCCCTGTGGACTCCTATACTCTGAGCTACTATCCATTTGCTCCAGTCACCTCAGGGCCAGGTACCAGACAACTAGAGAAAGCCCCTACACCCTTGGAGACCACTGAAATTACCCAAACTAGTCAGACTTAAGTCCGTCACATTGCCTTGTCTATTCCTTCTATGGGGACAGCAATACAGACCCTTGCCCATGTTTTCTTCCTGCACCCTCTGCCTCCTGACCAACCTGGTGCTTCCCCGGGGGGCTCCCATGGCATGGCAGATCTCCTTTTTTTTTTAATTTTTAAATTTCTTATTGTAAAATTGTGGGTACAATCCAGGGTTAGGTATACAAATATTCATCGTGAAGGTGCCCTTGTTGATGAGGTGTGCCCCCCTTTTCCCTGCCCACCCACCTCCCGTATCTCCCATTCTTGGAACTGTGAGTAACAAACTTATATTCGCAGTGCCAGCTATTTTCTAGTCTGTGGACTTCATCATACCGGGATAATGATAAAATCCACATTTTACAATAGGGAAGAAATATACAATCACGTAGCTCTGGACTCACTGTGCAAAAATGTTGTGATTTATCCACCACCAGGTAGAATATCTCTTGTTAGTGGTTTAATTGTATCTGCACTGAGAAAGTGTAAGATTCTTCAGGATTGGGATTGAGTATGGATTTGTACTGAGCCTTCTACATGTCTAGGGTGGAGTGTGAGCAGATTTTTAAAAGTTTTTTAAAAATTGATATACTACTTTTGGGGGGGAACAACGTAAACAGCCTCAGAGGTTCATCTGGCAACCTTATCCTAAGTTTCATGTTTTTGTTAACTGAGCTGGTTAGCCCCAATTTTTAACAATGGCACTGGGTTCAAAACAGCTCCCTTCAAGAGAGAATTCCCTTCTTCTCTCCCTAAGGACCTGCTGTATTGGGGGGGGGTCTGTGTCAGGGTCTGTCTTCTCTGAGGACTCAGCACAGCGCCACCTCTTCTTAGAAGCCACTCTGACCTCTCCAGCTTGTGATGGTCTCCTCTCAAGCACTCGCTGATTTCCATTTCTTGTATTCTCATGGATACTTTCCACCAAGTATCGCTTGCTTTCTTGGTTGTCGGACGCTGAGAAATGCTTATTGACCACCAAACTGCTCTTTTCCTCTCCAACCCCAATTTCTGGCCAGGGCAGCTCCACCCTGTCCAGGGTCCAGATCCTGCTGGAGTTAGCAAAGGAGGTTCACGAGCATGTTTACCAGAAACAACAGCCTCTCAAATCAAGATCTTGCTCTCTGTAAGTAACAACATCCATCGCCCTCCTGTTTGCTTCTCACAGGGGCGCCAGGGTCATCACCCCAACAGCCTGGAAACTTCAAACTGTCATTGCATTTCATGAATGTCTCCTACCATTTATGGGAAAGGGTGACCAGACATGAGTTCTGGCAATGCTGAGTGGCAGCGTCTTCTTTCAGAGCAGGCAGACAGACTACAGCTCAAGACAAAGACTCCTCTCAGGGATTTTCGAGGTGTTCTAAGGTTGTCATGATTGGAACCCTCCGTGAAGCTGCAGTCAGAAAAGGTGGAGGGCAGTACCAATGCGGTCTGTCACTAGCCTGAAACGCAGAGCTCCCCTTTGCTGTCAGTCCAGGTTTTTAAAAGTATTTTTTTAAATTAAAACTTTTTGAGGTACTTGTAGGTGTGCATGCAGCTTCTTCTCTCTTTTTTTTGAGTTGGAGTCTCACTCCGTCACCCAGACTGGAGTGCAGTGGCCGCTCCCGGCCACCGCCATCTGGAACTGCTGGGCCCCGGCGACCCTTCCGCCTCTGCCTTCCAAGTAGCTGGAACTACAGGCACGCGCTACCTTGCCTGGCTACATACATGCAGCTTTACAAAATAATTAAGCGAGACCACATCTTCCCAATGGTCATTGCTTTTCACTGCAAAATCAGAGCACAATGGCACAAATGGGATAGTGATGTTCTGCAGCAGGATCGAGGCAGGGTGTCTGGCAGAAGAAGGGTGGACACTGCCTTCCTCCTGCCAGTGGCCTCCACTGACTCCTGAGATGTGGGCATGCCTCTTGAGTACCGGCTGAGGGTGGAACTCTGGGTCGTCACTGGCAAAGTGCGGGGGGCTTGTTAGGGGGTGAAAGTCCCAGCTCCCTAGTGGCCTTTCTGATACCATCCTGATGTGGGGCTTGGGGCAACTTCTTGCAGCTGGTGAGGGCGGAGTCCAGGGGCATCACTTGGCCTTCACTGGCATCGGAGGGTGGGCCACACTTTCTTTTGTGGTGTTCAGCTGGAGAAAAGCAGTTAGTGCCTAAAAGTTTTCTGTCTTTCCACTTGACCAACTTAACCTAGCAGACATCTACAGAACATTCCACCCCCAAACTACAGAGTATGCATTCTATTCACCAGCACATGGAACGTATTCTAAGTTGATCACATTCCCAGGCATCAACCAAGCCTGAACAAATTTCTATAGGTTGAAATAATACGATGCATTTTCTCAGGTCACAGTGGAATAAATATAAATATTGCCACCAACAAGATTACCCCCAAACACGTAAATACTTGGAAATTAAACAACATGGTGTTGAATGAATTCTGGGTCAACACAGAAATCAAGAAAGAAATAAAAAGATTCCTGGAAACAAAGACACAACATATCAAAATCTCTGGAATACCATGAAATCAGTGTTGTGGGGGAAGTTCATAGCATTATGCACACATATATCAAGAAAACAGGCATCACAGGTAAACAGCCTAACATCACATCTAAGGGAGCTGAAAAGGCAAGAACAACTAAATCCTAATTTCAGTAGAAAAACCAGATTACTAAAGTGAGGTCATGACTGCAGAAAATCGAAGACAAAACATCATAGAAAAGATCAACAAGACAAAGAGCTGGTTCTTTGAATGAAAAAATAAGTTGAAAGATCCCTGGCCAGATGACAAAGAAAGAGAGAGAGAGAGAGAGAGAGAGAGAGAGAGACAGAGACAGAGAGAGATAGAGAGGCAGAGAGAGAGACAGAGAGAAAGTCAGAATAAACACAATTAGAAACAAAAATGTGCTGCCCATTGAAGCTGGACTGGATTTTAAAAAGTGGTACATATATACAATGGAATATTACACAGCCATAAAGAAGGACAAAATCATGAACTTCACAGCAACTAGGATGAATTTAGGGTCCATCATACTCAATAATCTATCACAGAAAGAACTGAACACCACGTGCTGTTACTTGCAAGCAGACCCTGAACATTTACCATAATACTATAAAAGAAAGGGATTGGCAGTAGCCAGGGGAGGGAGGGATGGGTACATGACATCAGGAAGAGGGCCTGATCTCAGCCAGGTGAAATGGGAGCCAAAGAGGGGCCCAAACTTTACCTGCACCATGACCACATGGATTCCTGATGCTGAAGGGGACCCCACACCTTTAAAATAATAATTGAAAAAAAAAGAAACAAGAAAGGTGTTGTTACAACCCACCTGAAGAAATTCAAAAGATGATCAGAGATTACTGTGAACATCTGTAAGCAAATAAACTAAAAATTCTAGAGGAAATGGAGGATTTTCTGGCATCACACAACCTTCCATGGTTGATACAAGAATAAATTAAAACCCTAAACAGACCAATAACTATCCAGGAAATTGACAAAGTTACAAGAGACCTCCCCCACACAAAAAAAGCCCTATACTAGATGGTTTCTCGGATGAATTCTACAAGAATACAAGGAAAAGCTGAGGCCAATCTTATTAAAAGTGTTTCAGGCCATTGAGAAGGATGGAATTCTCCCTAGCTTATTTTATGAAGCTAATATCATCTTGATACCCAAAACTGTGAAAGAAGGAAAGAGAATTACAGGCCAATTTCCCTGATGAACATAGATGCAAAAATTCTCAACAGGATTCTAGCAAATTGTGTCCAACAACGTATTTCAAGAATCATCCACCATAACCAGGCAGTCTTCAATCCTAGGATGCAGGGCTGGTTAAATATTTGCAAGACCATAAATGTAACCCAACATATTAATAAGTGTAAAACCAAAATCACATGGTTATCTCATTAGATGCAGAAAAAACATTCAATAAAATGCAGCGTCCCTTCTTGATGAAAACCCTCGAACTTCTAGGCATCAAAGGAGCATTCCTCAAAACAGTAAGGGCCATCTATGACAAATCTGCAGAAAACATCGTGCTTACTGGCCAGAAGCTGGAAGCAGTGCCTCAAGAAATGAGAACAAGAAAAGGATGTCCACCCTCACCCCTCCTATTCCACATAGTACTGGAAGTTCATCCAGGGAAATTAGGCAGGAGAAAGAAATCAGGGGTATCCAGATAGGAAAAGAGGAAGTTAAGTGATCCCCCTTTGTAGACTGCATGATTCTATACCTAGAGAACCCTAGAAAGTCTGTCAAAAACCTCCTTGCACTGATAAACAACTTTGATAAAGTCTTGGGATACAAAATCAACATGCAAAAGACAGTTGCATTTCTGTACACCAACAACAAGTAGACTGAGAATCAAATAAAAAACACAATTCCATTCAACATAGCGAAAAATAAAAAAGATACCTTGGCATCCACCTAACCAGGGAAGTGAAACACCTTTACAATGAGAAGTACAAAACGCTGCTCAAAGGAATCAAGGATGATACAAACAAATGGAAAAATATTCCTGGCTCTTGCACTGGAAGAATCAGTATTGTCAAGATGTCCATCCCACCCAAGGCAGTCTACAAATTCAATGCAATCTCTATCAAATTGCTAACATCATTTTTCACAGACCTAGAGAAGACAATACAGAATTTCATATGGAAGCAAAAAGGAGCACGAATAGCCAAAGCAGTCCTCAGCAAAAGGAATAAAGCTAGAGGTGTCACACTTGTAATAAACAAGGCTATAGTAACCATGATGGCATGGTGTTGGTACCGGAGTAGACACATAGACACATAGGACAGGTAGTCCGGAAATAAAAACATGGCCTCTCAACCAACTGATCTTTGACAAAGCCACCAATAAAAACATTGGGGAAAGAAAACCATGTTTAGCAGACAGTGCTGAGAAAACTGGCTAGCCACATGCAGAAGAATTAAACTGGACCCCTATCTTTCGCCATATACAAAAATTAACTGAGAATGGATGGAAGACTTAAACCTCAAACTATGAGAATCTTAGAAGAAAATGTAGGGAACACCCTACTGGACATTGGAGTAGGCAATGGATTTGTGGCCAAGTCCTCAAAAGCAAGTGAAGCAAAAACTAAGAGAGGCAGGTGGGGCTTCATCAAATTGAAAAGTTTTCCCACAGCAAAAGAAACTATCAAGAGAGTACAGAGACAACCCACAGAATGGGAAGAAATATTTGCAAGCTATGCATCTGACATCCAAGATATACCAGGAATGCAAACAAACTGAAAGGAAGAAAAACAAGCAGCCACATTAAAAAATGGACAAAGGACATGGACAGACACATGTCAAGAGATGACATATAAACAGCCAACAAATGCATTAAAAAATGCTCAGGTTGGCCATCATCCATAACTCAAAAAACAACAGATGCTGGAGAGGATGTGGGGAAAGAGAACACTTCTACACTGTTGGTGGGAGTGCAAACTAGTTCAGCCTCTGTGGAAAACAGTGTGGCAATTCCTAAAAGATCTAAGAATCGACCTCCCATATGACCCAGCAATCCCCCTTCTGAGAATATACCTGGAGGAACTCAAGTCATTCTACAAAAAAGATACCTGCACACGCATGTTTACTGTAGCACTATTCACAATAGCAAAAACATGGAACCAACCATGCTGCCCATCAAAGCTGGACTGGATTAAAAAATGTGATACATATACACGATGGAATATTATGCAGCCATAAAGAAGGACAAACCTATGGACTTCACAGCAACTTGGATGTATTTACACTCTATCATACTCAGTGATCTATCATGGAAACAAAGAACAGAGTACCATATGTTCTCATTCTTAAGCGGACCTTGAACAATTATCATAATACTGTAAGAAAGGGATTGGCAGTCATGGGAAACTGCCAGGGGAGGGAGCGGGGGGCAATGGGCATACATCATCCTTAAGGATACCTGATCTCAAACCAGGTGACGTGGGGACCAAAGTGAGGCCCAAACTTTACCTGTACAATGACCACTTGCATATCTAATGCTGAAGAGGACCCTACATCTTTAAAATAAAAAATTTTTAAAAAAATGCTCAGCTTCACTAATCATCCGAGAAATGCAAATCAAAACTACTATGAGATACCATCTAACACAGGTAAGGATGGCTATCATTAAAAAGTCATGCCGGGCTCAGTGGCTCAGCCTGTAATCCCAGCACTTTGAGAGGCTGAAACGAGTGGATTGCCTGAGCCCATGGGTTCGGGACCAACCCGGCCAATTTGGCAAGACCTCATCTCTACAATAAATAAAAAATTAGCCAGGTGTGGTAGCGCGTGCCTGTAATTCTGGCTACTTGGAAGGCTGATGTGGAAGGATCGCTGGAACCCAGCAGGTCGCTGCTGGGGTGGCTGTGAGTGTGCCACTACCCTCCAGCCTGAGAGATGGAGTGAGACTCCAACTCAAAAAAACAAAACAAACAGAAAGTCAAAAAGCAACAGGTGCTGGTGTGGCTGCTGAGAAAAGGAAAACTTCTACACTGTTGGTGGGAACGTAAGCTAGTTGAACCTCTATGAAAATCGGTGTGGCAATTTCTCAAAGAACTAAAAAACTGAACTTCCATACAATCCAGCAATCCCTCTCCTGGGAATACGCCCAGAGTAACATAAATTGCTCTACCAAAAAGACACCTGCACAAGCATGTTTATTGCAGCACCATTCATTGTAGAAAAAAACATGGAACCAACCCAGATGCCCATCGAAAGTGGACCGGAGAAAGAAAATGTGGTACATATACACGATGGAATATTATGCAGCCATAAAGAAGAACAAAATCACGGCCTTTGCCACAGCTTGGATGCAGCTGCAGACCAACAAACTAAGTGCACGATCACAGAAACAAGGAACTGAATGCTGCGTGTTTTCACTCACTAGCAGGCCCTGAACACTGGTCACACTAGCACCAGGGCGGAGTCTGCAGGTGCTGGACACTGCTGGGTCAGGGAGGCAGAGGAAAGGGATGGGGGCACGTGGCAGCGTGCTGGGGACCCGGTCCACTATTAGGGGGAGGAAGGGCCAGTGAGAAGCCCAGGTTTCACCTGCACGCGACCTACTTACATCGTAAACTTCCACTTGTGCCCCATAACTCTAAAATTAAAAAAAATAAATAAATAAAGTAAAAGATTTCTGTCTTTCTAGGCTGCTTATTTTCTGATCCTTTGGCTAGAGAGAGCAGGCTTTTATTGGGACTTTTTGTGTACACTGGCATTTCTAGGTTGCCAGATACACCAGCAATAAGTCTAGAATACATGAGGCCACAGAAATCCTGGAAGACTCATTGGCAAGTCTTTGCTTGGGGCCTGGGGTCTCTTCCTGGTCTCTCTGCGCTTTTCAGAATCTTTTCATTCGTAATGTCCAGGCTTTTTAGTTGCCTTATATCTAGAAGAATAAGAAAAAGTACATTTACATCTTTCTTGAAGCAGAAGTTCCCAGGTATTTCCTTCCTTTTAAATCTGAAATGTCGCGATCTGTCATGTGTTGCTCTAACACTCTTGCTTTGTGCCTGAGGTGCTGAATACACAGAGAGACAATGACCAGAACACATACAAAGAAGGGACTTCACCCCACAGCCTGCAGAAACCTGCCTAGGAAACCCACTCTTGATTTACAATAAGCAATCCAGGAAGCCAGCCTGCTATAAGTCAGATGTGCGGGAAGCCGGGCTGCCGCCTCTGGTGTCAATCCAGGAAGCTAAACAATAACTTCTCTAACAGTCCCAAATGTCCAGGACTTGATTAATATCTGATGGTTTCCCTAATCTTTGTCTCTGCAGGCAACTTAGCACCAGAGAAAGCCAAACATGCACCCCTAACTAATCACCTAGGACACCTCACTTCCAGTTGGCTGCATGACAGTTTCCTTAGCCAACAGCCTCCGACAAGGTACACCTGAAACCTTCCTTTTTTCACTCCAAAGCTTCCCCACTCCTCTGCCTGCCTTTGAGTCTCTTCCAAAAGAAAAGTGTCTGTGGATGACTCTCTTGCTATAGCAAGCTCTGAGTAATTGGCGTCTGCTTGATCTTGATGTATTTCCACACTGTCTTCCTAGGCTGCCTGTTCCTTGTTTCTCTGGCTGGAGAGATCAGGCTTTTGTTGGAGCACCTCTTGGAGGTATCTGTTGGCGCTTCCAGGTTGCTCGCTGTATCGGCTCCAAGTCTGGGATATAGGAGGCCAAAGGGAAAACAAAATCCAGGGGACTCTCCCTGCTCCTTGGGTTTCCAGGGTTCCCAGGTTCCTTGCTGACTTTCCTTCTCTCCGCCTTTTGGAACCTTCTTGCATGGAACGTTCAGGGTTTCGAGTTGTACTTAGCAGGAGGAATAGGAAACAGTACATCGACATCATCTCTTTTGGAAGTGGAAATTCCCAGGTGTCTGTTTCTTTTATAAACATGAAATACCACCATCGGTCCCTTGCGGACCCACTGGCAACTCTGTCACATCCCGCTTCATGCCTGATGCTTAAACAATAGGGCACACGGGACACAGCTCTGTTGACGCTCGGGCCCACACACCCTGCTAATAAAAGCATCTATACAGCGCTTATACGTGCCAGGCTCTGTCCTGAGCACTTTAAATATAATCATTATGAGCGAGGTACTATTATTGTAGACATGAAGACGCTGATGCTAAAAATATTTAGCGATTCACGTAAGGTTCCCAGCTCGTCAGCTGCAGAGCTTGGATCTGGACTCAGGCAGCTCATCTCCAAGGCCGCGTCCATTCCAGCTCCAGTCTGCTGCCTCCCAGACACCTCCACTGCTCACCGTCGTGGTTGTCTGACTTGAGTGTGCGTCACAGTTCCATTGAGGGCTCAAAAATGCGGAGGGCTGGGTCCTGCCCTCAGAAATTCTGATTCTGTTGGTTTGGGGTGGGCTTTGAGAATTTACATTTCTAACAAGTTGCCAGGGGATGCTAACACTGCCTTCTAGGGATCACACTCTGTGAACCGATCAACACTTTACACCTTCTCCTTGACCCCAGTTTGCTCTGCTAATTGCTACACAGCCTTTTAGGTGCAGTACAGGTATCACATCACCTGACTTGACCTATTCTTCCTTCTGCTGTCTCCCTCTTCTCCCCAATTGTTTCTTTCTTTTCCTCTCCAATCAGAACTTTCATTCATATGTGTGATGTGGCATTAAGAAATACACATTTGGTCTTCATTCCCGGTTTCTGGTACAGAGCTCCTAAAACCTGATGGGAGTGATGGAAAAGTCTTATAGAGAGCTCCCGAATCCCTTGGAGTTTCCTGGGTCGTCGAAACATCTTTTGTTCTGCTGAAGCTACACTTGGTGCCCTCCTGAATAGTGTCAGTCTGGATGCTGGTCACCTGGAAGACCAAGCCATGATTAGAAACTTGCAAATGTTCGCCCTCTCACAGACTCTGGAAAGGAGAGGAGGCTGGAAATGGAGTTAATCCAGTTCTAAACTATGGCCCTTGAAGAGCCTCTGGGTTGGTGATTGCATCCCCGTAGTGGAGGTGTGGTTGCCTGCCAACTCCACAGAAACAGAAGCTCCTGTGCTCAGGAACCTTCCAGATCTCCCTCTGTGCCCCTCTTCGTCTGGCTGTTTGATTGTCTTCTTTTCTGTATCCCTTATAATAAACTGGTGAAACTGTTGTCCTGAGTTCTGGGAACTGTTACTGCAAATTATCGAAACCCTCAGTTTGTAGTCACTTGGTCAGAACTACGAGAGTCACTGACTTGCAACCGGCATTTCAAGTTGGGAGGCTGTCATGTGGGGTGGAGCCCTTAATTTGTTAGGTCTATGCATATTCACTAACTCTGGGTAGTTAGTGTCAGAATTAACTTCAACTATAGGACGCCTGGTTGGTGTCTCTCATGATCCTTCTCTCAGGTCACCACTATTCTGACTTCTGTCACCATAGATTAACTAGTTCTGCCTGCTCTTGAGATTTTTATAGATGAAAAAATATAGAATGTGCACACTGGTGTCTGGCTTTTTGGGTTCAACATGACATATGTCCCTTTGTACACAGCAACAGTTTTTTCCTTTTTCAATTGCTGTGCTGCGTTCCATTTTATGAAAATAAAACAACCAACCATTCTTATGCTGAATATCTTTTTTTAAATCTTTTATTTTTTTTGTACTTTATTTTATTTTAGTTGTGGGGCACATGGAAGGATATGCTACATAAGTAATTTGTGTGTGGGTGAGATTTGGGCTTCGAACGAGCCCTCTCTTCCCCTGGTAGTGGGTAAGGCACCTTCGGGGTGGTCGTGTGCCTCCCACACCCCTTTTCTCCCCCAACTAACCGTGCCCACCGTCAGGTGTTCCTGCCTTTGTGCTTGTGTGACTAATATTTAGGGTCTGCTTAAGAGTGAGAACATGTGGCACTGAGTTTTCTGTTTCTGTGACCATTCACTTACAGCGAGGGTCACCAGCTGCATCCATGTTGCTACAGAGGACATGCTTTTGTTCTTTATGGCTGCATAGTATCCCATCATGTGTATGTGCCACGTTTTCTTTATCCAGTCCACTTTCAATGGGCATCGGGGTCAGTTCCACGTTTTGCTATTGTGAATAGTTCTGCAATGAACATACATGTCTTGTCTCATTGACACCTTCCCCTTCCTCCACGTTGCTGTCGGGGTTGTTTTCTTAAAACAGTTTTGGTTGTGCCGTTTCCAGCCCCCCCTCCATCTTAAATCTTTGAAGCCCTCTCATTGGTATCAGGACACACTTTACGTTCCTTTGTAAAGTTTATCAGACCTTCCAGGGCCGGCAATTAAACCCCTTAACCAGGATCATCTTCTGTTTTACATCTTTCACCAGGAGCTTTACTCATACGGATCATTTTTTGCTTTCTTTAATATTAGACATTATTGGCCGAGCTTGGTGGCTCAGCCTGTAGTCCCATGCCTTTGGGAGCTGAGGTGAGTGGATTGCCTGAGCCCGCGGGTTCGAGACCCGCCTGGGCAGCGAGACCTCATCTCTACAATAATTCAAAAAATTAGCCTGGCGTGGTAGCACACGCCTGTAGTTCCAGCTACTTGGAAGGCTAAGGCGGAAGGATCGCCGGAGCCCAGCAGGTCGAGGCTGCAGGGGCCGGGAGCGGCCCCTGCCCTCCAGTCTGGGCGACAGAGTGAGACTCCAACTCAAAAAAAAAAAAACATTAGACATCATTTAATGCCTCAGTGCCTCTGTACGTCCTGTTATTTCCAAAAGCAGACAGATTCTATTCAATTTTTGAGGAAGCAAGTATTCCTGCCATCCTCTTCTCATCTTTTTTTTCCTTGGAGGAGATGGAGCTTGTGTAGTGTCTGGAGTGAAGGCTCTTGGGGCTCATCACACAATGTTATATGGCTGATGGTCCCCACAGAGTCCTTTGGAACCACTATCAGGGACTAAGCTTAATGCTCCCTGAAATGACCAGTATAATCTTCCTTGAGCCTTTGGTAGAAATGGCAAAAGAAGCTGTATTCGAATCCACTGTGAATCGTCTGTTTCCTAACATTCTGATATTTGGCAAATGAACTTCATTTGTCAAACTGGGATGGTACGATCAACTGTGCAGGAGTTTTGAAGCAATATATGAAGAGATATGTGTAATAACCTTTGTAAACTATAAATACTGTAACTACTGATTATTATTAATTTATACTTCACTCTTTTCTTTCACTCTTTCTTTCTTTTTTTTTTTTTTTGAGTTAGAGTCTTACTCCATTGCCCAGGCTGGAGTGCAGTGCCACACTCACGGCCACCCAGCGTCGACTTGCTGGGCTCCAGCGATCCGTCGCCTCAGCCTTCCAAGTAGCCGGAACTACAGGCACGCACTACCACGCCTGGCTGATTTTTGATTTATTGTCGAGATGAGGTCTCGCCAAGCTGCCCGGGTTGGTCTCGAACCCACAGGTTCAGGCCGTCCACTCACCTTGGCCTCCAAAGTGCTGGGATTAAAGGCTGAGCCACCAAACCCGGCCTTACTCGCTTTCTCATATGCCTCTTCTTTCTCTCTCTCTTTGCTCTTCTTGACTTTTCTTTATCTTTCCTTTTCTCTTTCTATATTTTTCATGCGTGTTTTCCTTTTCCCCTTGGGACTGATACTTATAAACAATATTAGTCCCGCTTTTTGCTCCTTAGATTCTTTTTTTTTTTTTTTTTGAGTCAGAGTCTCACTCTGTCGCCCAGACTGGAGTGCAGTGGCCGCTCCCAGCCACCACAGCCTTGACCTGCTGGGCTCCGGAGATCCTTCCGCCTCAGCCTTCCGAGTAGCTGGAACTACAGGCATGCGCTACCACGCCCAGCTAATTTTTTGATTTGTTGTAGAGATGAGGTCTCACCAAGTTGCCCAGGCGGGTCTCGAACCCGCGGGCTCAGGCAATCCACTCACCTCAGCCTCCCAAGGCGTGGGATTGCAGGCTGAGCCACCGAGCCCGGTGGTGCTCCTTAGATTCTGACCCCTGAGCTTGCATAAAGTGCCACCAAGTTCCCCTATGACTTTAACGATGCCTACAGTTCTCATTGGTCAGACTTCTCTTCTGGGCGTTAACAATTATTCCCGGCATGGGGAGAGTCCACCAGCTTTACACAGTCTCTTCGTTGTGGGACTTTTAAAGAGGCTTTCTGTGCAAGATCCCCAACTGATTAACCCCTAGGCCTGAAAGGAATGGGAATATCAAAGCAGTGATATTTTCAGTCATTCTCCACTGAAGGGCACATCTATCAGAGAAATGTCTTTAACTCCTGTTTGGTTACTGCGCCGACAACGAAGCGTAACTTTCTGAGTTAGAAGGAGATGATGGTTTCTTGGGACAATAAAGCTGTCAGGAGGAGGGAGACGGTCATCTAACTTGATGAAAAATGTGAAAGCGTCGGGTGGAGGCACAAGGACGCCGGGGAGAGGGTGACACCTGGAGCAGGTGGAGGTCTAAGCGGCCTTGTAATTTACAGTCCTCCAAGAAAAGTGTGGGACCAGGAACCTGGAAACCTGTGTTCTGTCCTCATCGCCATCACTAGCTGCCAGAGTGACCTTGGGCAAGTTGCCTCAGCCTTCTTTGCTGCATTTATTTATTCTGCAGGCAAGAAAAATAATAATGCTGGTATTTACCCATTTGTTACCCGAGGAGAGCTTTTATTTCTCTTTTTGGCTCTTTTGGCAGATAGATGAAGCACCCTTTTGGATGCTGTCGCATATACCTAAGGCTTTATTTTCATCATATACACACACACGCACAAATGTTATTTACAAAGACCTCTAATTTATCTTATTAGGAATTCATCAGACCTGAGATGCAGAGAAGTTTCACTTTAACGCCAGGCCAATTGTGAAGAGAAAGAAGGTGCAGCTCAGAAAAACTGATATTTTTAGGGTCAGAGCTTTAGCATCCTGTGTATTACACTAGTTTTCTCCTGTTTGATCACAGACCCACAGAGCGAAAGAGAAACTTTTCAAATAAAGTCAGAGAACCTTGAAAGTATAACTGTTTGTATTTAATTATTGGCGGGCAGGTCATATTCATTGTGAAATAGCACTGAAGTGTCCGCCGTTCACTTGGGTGTCACATAGCAAAGCAGAGCGGGGACAGAGTTAGGGCTTAGCTCAGCTCCCTCTTCCATGCAAACTTCCCAAGTCACAGTGATGTCACTTAACTAGGTGTTCTTATGTCTTATCACTGTTAGAATTTGTTTTTAATTATAGTCTATTTTTAAAAATCGCTTTCTTTCCTTGTAATTTGAGTGTAAAGGAATGGTGATTCCTGTGGTTGCACATTCATTCATTCATTCATTTCATTCCACAAACATTAAGTGCTCATAAGATGTCAGTCACTGTGATGGCTTGAGGGTTGCAGTGAATAGCACACTGATGATGTTCCTGCATTCATGGACCCTGGGTTTGGGAGACGAGATAGAAGTCAAAATATTGGCATGCAAATATCTGACTGCAAGGTTGATAAGTGCTAAGAAGAGAAAGCTCCAGGAACTGTGCTAAGAGAAGTGAAGATTGGTTTGGGACCAGCCCGGGCAACTTGGCAAGACCTGTCTCTACAATAAGTCAAAAAATAAATGAGCTGGGCGTGGTAGCGTGTGCCTGTAGTTCTAGCTACTTGGAAGGCTGAGGCGGAAGGATCGCCGGGGCCCACTGGTTCGAGGCTGGGGTGGCCGGGAGCGTGCCCCTGCACTCCAGCCTGGGCGACGGAGTGAGCCTCCAACTCAAAAAAGAGAAAAACCCAAAAAGCTAATGCATTTAATTTCAACAGGCTTGGGGGCCCCCCAGATGGGATCTGGGCTTGAAGCACACCGGGCACCCTGCTTGTCCACGTTGCGTCCGCGAAGTGATGTTTCTCCCCCCACCTCCTCGCCCCTGCCCCTTCGGAGTCTCCAGGGCCATGTGCCATCCTCTATGACTCTGCAGATCCTTAGCTTATGTCCCACTGACAGGTGAGAACACGTGTGCCGGAGGAGGGGAACGTGCCTCATCATCAAGCTACCTTCATAACGAACACGTGTGTACCTAAGCCTGCACTGTAGCCCGCGTCTTCAAAACAAAAACATGTGAAGAGGGAGAGGGTTTCCACTCCTGAGTTAGGCCCCTTAGGGCGATGTCCCCCATTCCATTCAAGTTACGGCAAAAGACGTCATTTCGTTCTTTTGGGTCGCCGAGGAGTACTCCGCCGTGCATGTGGACCACATTTTTATTGTCGCTGACCGCTGGGTGGGCCTTTATCTTTTATCTTCTAATTTCGAGTTGGAGTCTCGCTCTGCGGCCCAGACTGGAGGGCAGCGGCCGCTCCCGGCCCCGCAGCCTCGACCCGCCGGGCTCCGGCCATCCTTCCGCCTCCGCCTTCCGAGGAGCCGGAACTACAGGCGCGCGCTGCCACGCCCGCTGATTTTTTTGATTTATGGTAGAGATGAGGTCTCGCTGCCCAGGCGGGTCTCGAACCCGCGGGCTCAGGCCGTCCACTCCCCTCGGCCTCCCCAAGGCGCGGGATGGCAGGCTGAGCCACCCAGCTCGGCCGGCCTTTGTCTTTTTAACGGGGAGTTGTGCTGCGATGGACATGCAGGTGCAGCTGTCGTTGTTTTATACCGACCTCTGTTCCTCTGGGTCATGCCTAGCGTGGGCTTCCTGGATTAAATGGCAGATCGACTTGTCGACGGTTGAGAAATTTCCCTATCACTCTCCAGAGAGGTTGTACAAATTGACGCTTTCACCTGCTGGGTATGTGTTCCCTTTTCTCTGCGTCCATGCCAGAATCTTTTTTTTTTTTTTTTTTAATAATGGCTGTCCTGACCGGTATAAGGTGGTATCTCATTACGCTTTTGATTTGTAGTTCCCTGATGCTGAGTGGTGAACTTTTTTTTTTATTGCTAGTTAGCCATTTGTGTATCTTCTTTTGAGAGATGTCAGTTCATGCCACATGCCCACTTTTTAATGGGGCTATTTGCTTTTTGCTTGCGGGTATGTTGTTCTTTGTAGATGATTCTTTTGTCACATGTATAGCTTGTGGGTATCTTCTCCCATTCTGTAGGTTGCCTATTTGCTCTGTCGATTATTTCTTTTGCTGAGCAGAAGTTTGTTAGTTTAATTAAGTTCCACTTATTTGTTTTTGTTTTAGTTGCATTTGCTTTTGGGGTTTTAGCCAAAAATTCTTAGCCTAGGCTGATGTCCAAAAGAGGTTTTGCTAGGTTTTCTTGTATCATTTTCATGGTTCCAGGTCTGACATTTATGTCTTTTAATCTGTCTTGAGTTAATTTTTGCATATGGCAACAGCTAGGGATCAAGTTTTATTTTTCAGCATGTAGCTCTCCAATTTTCCCAGCACCATTTGTTAAAGAGGGTGTTGTTTTTGTCTACTTTGTCAAAGACTAGTTGGCGGTAGGCATTTGGGCTCATTTCTGGATTCTCTATTCTGTTCCATTGATCCATGCGTTTGCTCTTGCACTAGTACCATGCTGTTTGGGTAACTACAGCCTTGTTGTCAGGTAATGTGATGCCTCCAGCTTTATTACTCTCACTTAGGATTGCTTTGGCTATTTGGGCTCTTTTTTGACTCCATATGAATTTTTGGATTGTTTTTGCTAAATCCGTGAAAAATGACATTGATAGTTTGATAGGGATTGGACTGAATTGGTAGATAACTTTGGGTAATATGATTACTGCAACAATGTTGATACTTCTAATCCATGAGCATAGGCTGCTTCTCCATGTCTGTGTCATCTATAATTTTTTTAATCAAAGTTTTGTAGTTATCCTTTTAGAGATATTTCACCTCCTTGGTTAAATATATTCTTAGGTATTATGGTTTTTTGACTGTTCTAGTAAATGCAGTTGAGTCTTGATTTGATTCTCAGTTTGGTTGCTACTGGCGTATGGCAGTGCTACTGATTTGTGTTCGTTGATTTTGTATCCTGAAGCTTTACTGAATTTATTTATCAAATCCAGAAGTCTTTTGGAAGAGTCTCTAGGATTCTCTGACTATAAGATTGTGTTGTTGGCATTCAGAGATAGTTTGATTTCTCCTTCACCAATCTGGTTACATTTTATTTCATTGTCTTGCCTGATTGCTCTGTCTAGGACTTCCAGGACTATGCTGAATAGCAGCAGTGAAAGTGGGCATCCATGTCTTGTTCCAATTCTGAGGAAACGTGTTCAACTTTTCTCCAGTCAGGATGACATTGGCTGTGGATTGTCATATATGGTTTTTACTCTTTTGAGGAATATTTCTTCTTTGTCTATTTTGCTGAGGGTTTTTTGTTTTTTTTTTATCATGAAGGGATGCTGGATTTTATCAAATGTTTTTTCTGTGTCTATTGAAATGATTATATGATTTGATTTTTAATTCTCTTTATGGAGTGGATCATGTTTATTGACTTGCATGTTAATCCACCCTTATATCACTAGGACAAACTCTACTTGGTCATGTATATATATATATTTTTAATGTGTTGTTCAATTTGGTTTGCGAATATTTTGTTGAGGATTTTTGTGTCTAAGTTCATAAGGGATATTGGTATGTAGTTTTCTTTTTTGTTGTGTTTTTTACTAGCTTTGGTGTCAGAGTGACACTGGCTTTGTAGAATGAGTCAGGGAGGATTTCCTCCACTTCAATCTTGTGGAATAGCTTCAGTAAAATTGGCATCCATTCTTCTTTGAAGATCTAGTAGACTTCAGCTGTGAGTCAATCAGGTCCTGGACTTTTTTTTGTTGGGAATCTTCTAATCACTGTTTCAATCTCACTATTCATTGTTGGTCTGTTCAGGTTTTCTATTTCTTCCTGTTTCCAAGAATTTATTCATCTCCTTTGCATTGTCTAATTTGTTTGCATAAAGGTGTTCATGATAGTCTTGGATGATTTTTTGAATTTCTATTGTATCAGTTGTATTTTCATTTATGATTGAGTTAATTTGAATTTTCATTTTTGATTGAGTTAATTTGAATTTTCTCTCTTCATTTCTTAATTAATCTAGCCAGCAGTCTATCAATTTTGTTTATCTTTTCAAAGAACCAGCTTTTTGTTTCATTGATTCTTTGTTTTTTGGATCAATTTCATTTAGTTCTGTTCTGATCTTTGTTGTTGTTGTTTTTTTTCTTCTGCTAGGTTTGGGCTTGGTTTGTTCATGTTTCTCTAATTTCTTGAGGTGTGATATTAGATTGTTGGTATGGGATCTTTCAGTCTTATCAATGTAGTCCTTAAGTGCTATAAATTTTTCTTTGAGCTTAAATTTTTCTGTGTTCTAGAGGTATTGATAACTTATTTCATTGTTGTTGTTTGTTTCAAGACATTTTATAATTTCTATCTTGATTTCGTTGTTGAACCAAGGATCATTCAGGAGCAGATTGTTTAACTTCCATGTTTTGCTTAGTTTTGTCAGTCCTTCTTGGAGTTAATCTCTAGTTTTATTCTGCTGTGTTCTGAAAAATTACTTAATATAATTTTGATTTGTTTGAATTTATTGAGATTTGACTTGTGGCCTATCATATGGTCTATCTGGGATAATGCTCCATGTGCTGATGAGAAAAATATATATGCTGTAGTTTTGGGATGGAATGTTCTGTAGATGTCTGCTAGTCTCATTTGTTCTAGAGTCAGATTTAAAGTCAATGTTTCTTTTCTTTTCTTTTTTTTTTGAGCTGAAGTCTCACTCTGTCACCCAGTCTGGAGTGCAGGGTCATGCTCATGGCTACTTCAGCCTCGAGTGTTGACATCTCCCATTATGATTGTATTGCTCTCTCTCTCTCTCTCTTTAAAGGTCTAGTAGAATTTGATTTATAAAACTGTGGGCTCTGGTGTTAGATAAATATATATTTAAAATTTTTATGACTTCTCATTGAATTGATTCTTTTATTATTATATAATAATCTTTGTCTTTTTTTTTTACTGTTATTAATTTAAAGTCTGCTATATCTCATATGAAAATGGTTTACTCCTGCTTGTTTTTGGTTTCCATTTGCACAGAATATTTTTCCCCACCATGTTACCTTGAGTTTATTCGTGAGTTGAGTGGGTCTCTTGAAGACAGCAGATATTTGAGTTTTTAAAATCCATTCTGGAGTCTATGTATTTTTTATGGGGCATCAAGACCATTTATGTTCAGTTGATATTGGTACACAAGGTATGATTCCATTCATCATACCAGTTGTTATCTGGGTCCTTTATTTATTTATTTATCTCTATTATGTTGATGTTCCATAAGGCCTGTGAGCTTCATGGTTTGCAGCGTTTTTCTACTAGTGTTCTTTGACCTTTTGTTTCAGGATTTAGAACTCCTTGAAGTATATCTTGTAGAGTTGGTCTAGTGGTGACAAACTCCCTCAGCATTTGCTTTTCTGGGAAAGACTTCATTTCTCCAAACTTAGTTTGTAGGGATATAATTTCTTGGTTGACTGTTATTCTGTTTGAGGAGACTGAAGATGGGGTCTCAATCCCTTCTGGCTTGTAGGGTTTCTTCTGGGAAGTCTGTTGTTATTCTGATAGGTTTAGCTCTGTAAGTTATTTGATGCTTTTGCCTCACTGCTCTTAAAATTCTTTCCTTCACATTAACTTTGCATAACCAAATGATTATAAGCCTGGGGGATGACCTTTTGCAATGAATCTTCTAGGAGGTCTTTGGGCTTCCTGTGTCTAGATGTTTAGATCTCTGGCAAGGCCAGGGTAGTTTTCTTCCATTATTCCTTCAGATAGGTTTTCCAAACCTGTTGATGTCTCTTCTTCCTCAGGAACACCTATGATTCTTAGGTTTGGATTTTTTACATAATCTCATATATCTTGGAAATTTGTTTTGTTATCTTGATTCTTTATTGCTGTCTGATTGGGTTTATTCAAAAGCCTTGTCTTCAAGTTCTGAGATCCTTTTTCTGCTTGTTCTAGTCTACTATTAAAACTTTCCATTGCATTTTGTATTCCCCTAAATGATCCTTTCATTTCCAGAATTTCAGCTTTTTTTTTTTTTTCAAGATATCTCTTTGGAGAATTTTTGATTCATGCCCTGAAAAGTTTGAAAATTTTCTTTATGTTGGTTTTCAATTTTCCCCTTAAGTTCATCGATCAATTTTATAATCAGACTTTTGTATTTTTTTACCTGATATTTCAAATATTTCATTTTGCTCAATGTTCATTGTTGAAGAATTGGTGTGATTTTGGGGGGTGTTGGAGAGATCTGTATTTTCATATTGTCAGAATTATTTTTTCTGGTTCCTTCTCATTTGGGTAGACTATTTTTTCTTATTGTAAAGGGTTGGCATAGGCACTGTAGAGTTCCCTTGGTTATATGCAGTCTTGGTGAGTTTCTCAGTTGTTAGCTGTGGTAGTTCTGTGATGATACGGTACCTGTACTTGTTCACGGTGTTCTGAGTGGCAGGAGTGGCTTGGGAAGTGGTACTAGCTGGGTTCTGGGATCAGGCCTTCCTCAAAGCTGAGGCATGATATTGGATGTGGTGGGCTGTAATGTTGATCTCTGAGCAGGAGAGGGTGCTTGTAGGAGAACACCAACTGTGATGGTGGTTGTGAGCTTTCTTCTCGGAGTGTGTTGCTCCAAGGAAGTGTCCAGTCAGCCTGGACAGAGGGAGAGGCTCTGGAGATTACCCAAGTTCTCTGTCTGTTTTGAGCCTTAGAAGGGAAGTGGGGAGGGTGGGGAGGGAGCTTGAGCACCCCACAAGAGTGCACTCTTGGCTACCCAGTGGGGATTGGGAGGGAGTCCCAGGCCACTGAAATAATGCTGTTATGCAGGGTAGGCACAGAAGGGTTGATGGGGGGAGGGTGAGAGGTTGGTATGACAAACAATACACCCAGCTTCATACATTGGCCTTGGGTGGTTTGCCTTATGAATGCTGCAGTGCAGCTGGCCTCAGGGCTTCAAGTGTTCTCAAGGCAACCCACCCCATCTGGGAAATTTCTGCTGCTGAGTTTGCCCTTGGGGCCTGTCCCCTCCCAGGCCAGCTAGGAAGCAGTGGCACCACTTTCAAGGGTTGAGTTCCTGGGAAATGAAGCCTGGCTCTGCTCAAGGATTTCTTTATTCCCGTACCTCTCTACATGGGCTCTGGCAGAGCACAGCTGTGGGTAAGGCAGGTTCCTGTGAAGGACTGGAGTCTTGCAAGGGTCTCCACTCTACTCCATGGCAGGAGCACAGAATTCCCGAATTCTCTTCACTCACCTCCCCCATTGTGTCTGGAGGCTGCCAGTTGACTGTGGTGGTACAGGCAAGAATTTGGCTAGTTCCAGCCCAGATCGATGGATTTTTCTCTTCTTTGCACTCTGTGGTTATTATTGCTTCTTTGAAAAGTTGTGAGGTATGCTGCTGGGTCTTGTTCCTCTCTGGGTTCTGAGGAAACTCTCTTTATCTTGCTTTATTCCATGGGAGAAACTTACTCTAGCAGTCTCATGCCGACCATTTTAATCTTTTTTTTCTTTAAGTTGGGGTCTCCCTTTGTTGCCCAGACTGGAGTGCGGTGGCAGGATCACAAACTCCCGGGCTCAAGCAATTCTCCTGTCCAGCCTCCCAAGTGGCTTGGGTTCAGCTTTATTTTTAATTGTGGTAAAATACATATAACATAAAATTTACCATAGTAACCATTTGTTCGGTTCAGCAGGGCTAAGTATATTCACATTGTTGTGAAACAGATCTCTGGAAATTTTTCAACCTGCACAACTGAAACTCTGTATTTACTAAACAACTCTCCATTTCCCCCTTCCCCCAACTCCTGGCACCCACTGTTCTATTTTCTGTCTCTATGAATAGGAACACCCTCAGTTTCTAACATAAATGCAGTCCTACAGTTCTTGTCTTTTGCGATGGGTTGACTCCACTCAGCTTAATGTCCGCAAGTTCATTCACACTGTAGCAAGTGTCGGTTTTCTCCTTTGAGACTAGATGATTTCCCATGGCAGGCGCATGCTACCTTTCATTCATTCATTGTTGGATTCTTGGGTTGCTTCCACCTGTTGGCTATTGCGAGCAAGGCTGCTGTGAACAGGGGGCTGACGATATCTCTTGGAGGCATTTATTTCCATTATCTTGGGGGTATACACCCAGAAGTAGAATTGCTGGATCATATGGTAGTTCTATTTTTCACTTGTGAGAACTGTGTGCATATTTTGTTTCTGTTTGACTCTAGCCACACTTTCTCTGGCCAGTGGCCACGGCGGGGCCTATGTGATCTACAACTGTTTCTTATTTTTTTCCATCTTAGGAGAATTGTGTCAAAGCCATGATGCATTTCTTTTTTTCTTCCTTTCCTGACCCACTCAGAGCTTACCTTAATTCCCTAAGACACTGTCTTTGACTAAAGCACATATGCATTATCTTCTCTGGTTCTTAATTACTTGAATCAGATATCTGTAACTATGGTCGATAAATGGTATGAGATCATAAGTGGTACCTTGAATGTCACTTTATTGAAATAAGGCTCTGTTTAAAACAGAAAGTAAAAACCATAAAATGCCAAAAAAGAATCAGTGCCATCAAACTCAACAGCCCTTGTCATAACCTGACTCCCCCCATCCGAGTTTACACAGGCTTCTCTTGCTCTCCAACCTGCCTTTAATGAGTTCTTCTTTTCCTCAAACTTCAGCATTCAAGATAATGAAAAAAGTGATTTCTTATTCAACTCTTGTTTTTCTGTGTTGTTTCATTACCAGTTTCAAAACTGCTGTTTTCTACTATTTTTCAACGCACAGGCACAGAATTTCAACCATGTTAAGACCTTTCCAACCTTAGAATTCAATAATTTTATATTATAGAACAAATAGGACTTTTGATGGCTAACTTAAAGAACTTAACTACAGTTGATAAGTTGATAATTTTTTTTCTCTATGAAGAAATCTGCCTTGGGACTTGAATTCTAACCAACAGACATACAAATAAATAGTTAGAATATAATTTTTTGTACATAGGCTCAATGAGATTATAAACTCTTTTTTTGGGGTCCTGAATTGTTGTCCAATTGTCTCTCCTAAAATGTCTTACCCTTCAGAGGTCTCCCATGGATATTAGTTGAAGGATCAAAAGAGGGAGATTTCACATTCTCTCTGGGTGGTTCAACTAGGTGTTTCACAGCTTCTTTGTCACCCATAGTGCAACTGAAATTAATTTCTACTTGCTTTGTTCTTTCTTAAGCTAGAAGCATCTTATTGCCATTTTCATTTTAAATGCAGTTAGTCTTTTAAAGTATGAAATGCCAAACATATAGAAAGGTACAGAAAATAATATATCATGTACACACTTTCTAGACTTAATAAGTAACATTTAAAAAAACTTGCTTCACAAAATCTCAATTTCTCAACCAAACTTATCTTTTACAAAGCTTCCAACAACAATCACTGGGGAGAGGGGAACCTATTCAGTAAATGGTGCTGGGATAACTGACTGATCACATGCAGAAGAATGAAATGGGACCCCTAGCTATCACCATAAAGAAAAATTAACTCTAAATGGATCAAAGACCTAAACACAAAACTTCAAACTATAAGAATCCTGGAAAATGCAGGAGACACCATTATGGCAATTGGAACTGGCAACCAATTCCTGATCTAAACCCCAAGTGCCCATGCTGTAAGAGATAAGATAGACAAATGGGACCTCATCAAACTGAAAAGTTTCTACAAAGCAAAAGAAACCATCAAGAGAGTGAGGAGACAGCCCACAGACTGGGAAAAAATATTTGCTATTACGAATAGTGCTGCAATAAACATGTGTGTGCAGATATCTTTTTGGTAGAATGATTGTAGTTTCTCTGGATATATTCCCAGTAGGGGAATTGCTGGGTCATGTGGAAGGTCAATTTCTAGTTCTTTCAAAAATCGCCCCACTGTCTTCCAAAGAGGTTGCACTAGTTTGCATTCCCACCAGCAGTGTAGAAGCATTCCTTTTTCTCCGCATCATTGCCAGCATCTCAAATGCGCTGAAAGGAAAAAAACAAATAGCCCCATTCAAAAGTGGGCAAAAGACATGGATAGACACTTCTCAAAAGAAGCTATATGGGCAGCCAACAGACACATGAAAAAGTGCTCAGCTTCACTCCTCATCAGAGAAATGCAAATCAAAACGATATTGAGATACCACCTAACCCTACTAAGAATGGCCATCATTAATAAAACAAACAGGGGCTATCCCTGAGGGTTCCCTTCCACTGTGGAAGCTTTTCTGTCCTCTCAATAAAATCCTGCTTTCTCCAACACCCCCCCCCCCCCCCACAAAAAACACAAAAGCAAACAAACAACAGATGCTGGCAATGATGTTGAGAAAAAGGATCACTTCTACACTGCTGGTGGGAATGCAAACTAGTGCAATCTCTTTGGAAGACAGTGTGGCGATTTCTGAAAGAACTAGAAATTGACCTTCCACATGACCCAGCAATTCCTCTACTGGGAATATATCTAGAGGAACTATAATCATTCTACCAGAAAGATATCTGCACACACATGTTTATTGCAGCACTATTCATAATAGCAAACACATGGCACCAATGGTATTGCCCATCAAAACAATGGAATATTATGCAACTATAAAGAAGGACAAGCATATGAACTTTGCAGCAACTTGGATGGATTTAGAGTTTATCATACTCAGTGTTCTAGCACAGAAACAAAGAACAGAGCACCATATGTTCTCACTCATAAGTGGACCTTGAACGATTATCATAATACTATAAGAAAGGGATTGGCATTTGAGGGAAAATGCCAGGGGAGGGAGGGGCACACCTCGTCGACAAGGGCACCTGCATAAGGAACATTTGTACCCCACATCTTCAAAATGAAAAATTTAAAGTAAATAAATAAATAATTGCTTCAGGTTGAGTTTTCTCTAAGAAAAAAAAATGGCACATTTAAAACTTCTCTCCGTCGACATTCATCCTTGTCCCTTCTATTTCCCTCACGAGAGAGAGCCAATATCCTGAAGCTGGCTTGTTTTATTCCCATAATTTTATATTTTACTACATATGTTGTATCCATAAGCAAGATAGTTAGTTTTGTGTGTTAAAAGAGCTAGTAATGGTAAGATATCATATGAATTTGTCATGGACTGAATTGTGTCTTCTTGTGCCCCCCAAATTTATATGTCGAAGCCCTAACCTCTGATATGACTGTATTTGGAGACAGGGCCTTTAAGGAGGTAAAGTTTGAGTGAGATCATGAAGAGAGGACCCTCGTCCAATAATACTGGTGTCCTTATAAGAAGAGGAGATAAGGGCACACAAAGAGACATTAGGTATGCGTGTGCACAGAGAAAAGACCAATGCAAGGACACAGAAGAAAGTGACCCTCTGCAAGCCAAGGAGAGGGACCTTAGGAGAAACCAAACTTGGTAGCATCTTGATCTCAAATATGTAGGCTCTATAATGGTGGGGAAATATATTTTTGCTTTTTAAGCCCCCAAGTCTATGGAATTTTGTTATGGCAGTCCTAGAGAACGAATACACCAGTTAAGTTTGAATTTCAGATAAACAACGCATCACTTTTTAGTGTAAGTATATCCCAGATCCTTCATGGGGCATACTTATACTAAAAGTTATTTGTTGCTTACCTGAAATTTAAATTAGCAGGTGTCCTATATCTATCTGGCTACTCAGTTCTACTGGGTGTTAGTACCCTGCACTTCCAGATAGTGTTTGTGGGAATGCCGACTATGTCGTAGCATAGTATTTTGCACATAAGAGAATTATCGACCTGAAAATTGGCACCCTAAAGACCATCTAGAAGAGTAGTTCTCAATTTTTTCCACTTCCGTGTTTTTGAGGCCTATAACACAAATAATAAAATAATACGCATCATAATGGCTAATTATAATTGACGGTATCTTAACTGGAACATTTGTGAGTATCAGCTGAGACTTCGGTGGAGTGATGATGGCGGTGGCGGTGGCAGTGGCGGTGTGTGAGAGACAGAGAGAGAGGGAGAGAAAGGCACATACATTGGAAGAATTCTTATCTTTCGGTGGTGAGCACTGCAACCCCTGGTTCTCTTTAGGATCTTAGATGACCACCCTCAGGAAGCGATGTCTGAGCTAAAATTTGAGGCTTGAGGCTCGACTGAAGACGAATCCCACCAAGATAAATGGGATTGAGGACAAGGTTCCAGGCACCGGAACAGCTTTTCTAAAGGCCTCTCAGCGGGAGAGAGTATAGGGTGTGTGGGCACACTGGAAGAGAGCAGCCGAGTGAGGGGGAAGAGTGATGAGGCTGGGGAGACCGGTGGTTTTCTCATCCTGTGAGAAATAGGCCATGCTACGGATTTTGGACTTTATCCTGATCCAAATGGGAAACCACAGAATGGTCTGAATCCGAGAAGGGACTGAAGTGCCTTTTATTTTTTTAGGAATGATATTTGGCTCCAGTGGAGAGAGCAGATTCGAGGGGATATTACATAGTCAGTTAATCTCCAGCTGCAACATAATGTTGAACTGGATTAAGAAGTGGCAGGGGAGACTCAGAGATAAACTGATTCAAAATATTCTCAGTAGGTGAAATTGACAGGACCTAATGCTTTCGAAGTGAAGGAGAGACATAAATAAAGGACATGTCTTAGGTCTTTGATTTACATGGTTGGATGGTTAGTGGTGTCAATCACTGAGATAGAAAACTTAGGAGCTGGATGGACATGGGACTCGTTTGGACATGATTATTATGACGTATTTTTAAGACATCTGGATTGTGGTGGCCACGGAATGGCTGGGTGGGACATTTGGAGGAGTGATTTGGGCTGGAGTAAGAACTTGGTGCTCCCAACTTCGGGCATGAATGAGAATGTATAAGCACAGAGTACAGGGTAAAGAGAGATCAGAGATCAGGAATTCTGAACAGTGACTGGTTAATCTGATAAACTAACTCTTGAGTAAATCTCTTGAGAGGAGAGATTGCTTTCCTCTCTTCTAGGCAACGTATGGAGCCCACCAGAGACTACTTTAACCCAAAGTGATGACTTTGATAAAAGAAATTTAAGTCACATGACAGGCTTTGCGGGAGGGTATGTTTAAGTAGGCAGGCCACATAAGCCACTGTGAGATGGAAGCTGCTTTCTGGATTCTCAAAGTGTAAGAGCTATTCTGTTCCGTCACATGCAATGTGGCCTAGATAGAGAGAGGTTCAGCAGAGAGACACTTGAGGCATTTACATTTATGAATTCATAAGACCAGCTAAGCGGAGTGTGGCTCTCTGTTTTTTTTTTGAGAAAGCTACAGGTAAAAAAAAATAGGCAGATATTGA
Organism: Carlito syrichta; assembly: GCF_000164805.1. Classification (NCBI taxonomy): domain Eukaryota; kingdom Metazoa; phylum Chordata; class Mammalia; order Primates; family Tarsiidae; genus Carlito; species Carlito syrichta. The sequence goes on along the minus strand of NW_007259952.1, from coordinate 269,250 downwards.
ATAATTTTTTTGGTAAAGAAACTTCTAGAAGGCCTCTGGCGTCAATGCCGATTTGGCACCATCTCCTGTACTTTCTCCATCTACTTCTACAATTCTGACAGTGAGCCCCAAGGATAATTATGACGCTGCCACTTATTGAGCGTCTCACATGTACCAGACACACATAACCCTTATGGGGTATTTATGATATAGATGCTATTATTTCACAAACGAAAAAGGAAAGCTTGAAGAGGTTAGGAAATTTGTGTACTGTCACTTGGCTAGTAAGTGACAGACTGGGGGTTTGAATGTCTGGGTCCCAAAGAGTGCCATCTCCTCTCTATCTAGTGTTCAGAATGAAGAAGACCCTAAAATCTAAGGAACTGAATCCTAAAATAAAGGTTCTATTCTCTAGAATCCACTTTGGGAAGCTGGAAAGCACAGATAGATGTTTGAAAGCATGGAGCAGAGAGGGTTGTCAGGAACTGGACTTTCCTTACCTAGAAAACTCAGTTAACTAGAACACCCCATGTTCCACGTGCTCCTATTAATTGCTGTTTTATGGTGCCACAGGGGAAAAGTGAGCGAATTGCTCTAGGAAAAGTACGAGCAATGCAAAGTCTGAGGACCCCAGGGTTTGAGAATAAATTATCTAGTTCAGATTGGGACTCTCCTTCTGTGCTTGAAGTTACCGTTGCCTTTGAATTCAAATCAAATGCTTCACATGAGTATTTTACGATAGAGTAATGGTGTTGGGAATGATCATCGTGCCTCCTGGAATTTGGAAGACCTTCTGGTCATATGGGGCTTGTCTACTTTCTCATTTATTTCCCAGACTTGGCATCCTAAGTCAGATAAATTTCTTCGCCTTATCTTACATTTAGACTAGAGAAATCTTCATGTAATTATGTCCTTGTTGTTTGAATAGCCCTCTAAAAGGAGAGAGATGGCCGGGTGCAGTGGCCCACGCCTATAATCCCAGCACTTTGGGAGGCCGAAGTAAGAGGATTGCCTGAGCCCCCGGGTTTGAGACCAGCCTGGGCAACTTGGTAAGACCTTATCTCTACAATAAATTAAAAAAAAATTAGCCGGGCATGGTGGCACGTGCCTGTAGTTCCAGCTACTTGGAAGGCTGAGGCAGAAGGATCGCCTGAGCCCAGCAGGTGGAGGCTGCGGTGGCTGGGAGCCACTGCCCTCTGGTCTCCAGCCTGGGTGACAGAGTGAGACTCCAATTCAAAAAACAAACAAACAAACAAAAAACCAATCCAACAGACAGGAGAGAGATAAACGAGTCCAAACACTTCTGAGGTAAGCCCTCAACCACACATGCTTTGTGCTTCTTTGGTTATTTTAAACTATGAGTTCTTTTAAACAACAAGGATGAACTCTACATGGACACGCCCATCTGAGAAGCCCGAGTCTCCGGTCTCATCAAATCCGGACACGCTCCAAGATGCAAGTTGCTTAATAGAGGGAAAACGATGCCTGTTGTTCTTCCAGGCCATACCTTCAGCCTCAAGGAGGAAAAGGCCCGAGTAGGCAGGCACCCGTAGCAACAATAGCCAATATTCGTGGCCTGTTTGCCATGCACCACGCTCCGGATGAAGCGCATTTGTCTGTGCCCTTTTCATCCTCACAATCACCCTCTTGGGTATCCTATTGTGTTGGACACTGCAGATCTTCCGGGCCCCACATTTTGCTTCAGCTGCCGTCGGTCGCAGTGACTCATTTTGCACAGGCTTCAATCAGCTTTGTGCTTGTGCAACTGGGGGGAGCCCCTCCTTGGCCTAAGTGGTGATCTGCCTCTCATTTCTTGCCCCGGGCTTCGCCCGTCTCTGGGCTTGGGGGATGAACTTCACCCAGAAGTGTGGGAGCGAGGAAGATGATGAATAAGTGCTTCCCTCTTTTGTTGCCTAAGCGGCCTTTTCGGAGACCTGGTTCACAAGCACCGTCTCTGCCACACTGGCGACCTTATCTCACTCCCTGTCTCTCTCGCCTGCTCCTTGGGATCACTTCCAAGATGCCTCTCTGCAGGCAGGCCTTGGTCTCCGGCTCCAGGCTGGGGGACGGAGGTGGGAAGGCTGGCCAGGCAGACGTTACGAGGGTGTTCCCAAGCCAAGCGACCTTCTTTTGCTGCTGCTACTGCAGCACCTACTGGCGACTCCCTGCTGCCCAGTTCCCAACCGGGAGTGCTCACAGTAGCTTTCTCATTGCAGAAAGCCCCACACTGGCCTGTGCCCAAGGGTTGCAGCAGCTCATGTCGCAGGGGGCCCGCAGAGCTATGGCGTTTAACTCCCCAGTCAGAGGTTTGTCCTCAATACCCTCCTTGAGCTCCCCGTCCCAGCTCCAGTCCAGGTATCCGACATGGACAGCTGTCTGTGTTGAGGCCGCAAATTCCAGTCCCAGAATGGTTATCATAAAATGATGCTCTGGGCCAGGTGTGGTGGCTCATGCCTGTAATCCCAGCACTCTGGGAGGCTGGAGGCGAGAGGACTGCCTAAGTCCAGGCGTTCGAGACAAGCCTGGGCAGCTTAGCAAGACCTTGTCGCTACAATTAAAAAAAATTTAGTTGGGTGTGGTGGCACATGCTTGTGGTTTCAGCTACTTGGAAGGCTGAGGCGGAAGGAGCGCCTGAGCCAAGCAGGTTGAGGCTGTGGTGGCCATGAGCGTGCCACTGCATTCCAGGCCCGGCGACAGAGTGGGATTCCAACTCCCCACTCCTCCCCCCAAAAATCATGTCCGTGGCTCTTGACCCTGTATCACTGGGAACTGCGGGAATTTTGAACTGGTTCACGGATAGGGAGGTTTTGCGAGGTTAAACACGCCAGGGTCTGTGGGTTTAGCTACACGCCCCTTGAAAGGGAGTCTCAGTCTTTAGTCTGCCCTTCCTAGATCAATATGCTGTCACCCCCATGTCACAGATTAGGAAACCGAGGCTTGGAGACGTGTGTGACTGACTTGCCGACGGTTCGCTAGCCTCTAAATGGTGGAGCGGGCCTTCATGGCCAGGCTTCCCTCACTCTAGAGCCTGTGTCACCATTGAGAGGACCGTAATAAAGTATACCATAAACTTAGGTTAAGAGCATGCTATAACCCAATAAATATGTAATCAGCTTATGGACAACAGCACAGCCATTTTTAGTTTTCTGTCTTAAAACATAACCTGTAACTGTTTAAAATTTCAGTTATGGAAAAAACTGCAAAGCTCCGGTTACAAGCTTCAACCCCTTCCCTTGTCTCACTTTCCCCTTAGCAACAATGAATCAAGTGCCAGGGGGTAATCACCTAAGTTTCCAGATGTCTCTGCCACTTCGCTAACTAGTGGGCCAAGGTCAGCCCGCGTCAGGCTAGCTAATCCTCCACGATTAAGCTGACCACCAGAGGTTATTACCCAATTAAATGGTAACACAACTGGAAGGCCCCCCCAACATCCTCCTCCCTTTGTGTAAAAGCATAAAAGGCATCTGCTTAAGGAAATCAGAGCCTCTGAATGTACTCCGCTGTATCGGTTGTCGACAGAGGCCCAGGCTCGAGCTTGTAAATAAAGACCCTCTTGAACTTTCATCAGAATTGGCTCTTGGTGGTCTCTTGGATTGAACTTTCGGCCACTACACCATGACTATGGTGAAAAGACAGTGGCCTCCCCTGGGGTGCGAGAGTTGTGTGAACCCCACTGAGACATCTCAGAAGGGAATCTGGCCCTGGACTCTAGGGATCCTTACTGTGAGAACATTTATAAGCACCCCTTCCTCTCTGCTTGTTATCATTGCTGCCTCAGGAACGTGAGAAATGGAGTGACACCCTTCATGCGAGACGGGCTTGTGCACTTGCCTTTGGGAGCAGGGGAAAGAAGGTGCTCCCTGGTGGGTCGTCAGAATCGTACGAGAAGATGGAGGGGCGAGTGGGTGGGAGTGGCCATGGGGAGAGGGCAGCAAGGGGGGGAGGACGTGCTGTCACTTTGTGGAAGGGACAGGTGCGGCGCTGGGCTGGGCTTGAGCAGGAGCCCGGGCCTGGCGGGCTAGGCCACCGTGGGCTGGGCTGGCTTCATGGGCTGCAACCCCTGCACAGGGCACCCGCCTAGAAGGGGCACCTTGGGCTGGGTTTTGTGCTCTGTTGGTGCAGTCTTAAAATGCTTCTTCTGGGGGACAAGGGAACCTGCATCATTTAATTCTGTACCAAACCCTGCAAGTTAGGTAGCTCATCCTGACTCTGAGATTTCCTTAACATCTTATTCGTCCCACGGTGCCCATCCATGGCCTCCTCCTGGTGGGAAGAGGACTGCTTTGCCAGTGGTGGGAAGCAAAAGCAACTCAGAACGAAAATGCAAATTATCCGAGGAGAGAGAGGGCAATTCCCATTTCTGCTGGCTTTCGAGAGGCCAGGTTTTAATTGGGGGTGGAGCCAGAGGGGAGACTGGTGGGCCGTACCTGGAGACTGAGGTGCGGGGGGTGGGTTTGGTGGGATGGGAGGCAGGGAGCATTGGCCCAGGAAAAGCATCACGGAGGGACTGGATGTGTCAGTGGCGTCGACAGAAGGCTTCTGTGGATTTCAGTGCTTTTCTGAGAGCTCCTCTCATGCCCAGCTAACTTAAATGGAACTCTCTCCCTGAGCGTCTTTCCTCAGAGCCTTGGTGGTCTTGCACGACGGAGACCTTGGAAAACTTGAAGGCTCAGGTGAACGTGAACTGATCCGACACGTGGGAAACAGCAGGAACATCCAGAGCGCTGGCCAGGTCCTCAGCGGGTGTCTGTTTCCTCTCTGCCTGACAACACCAGGTTTGCTTTGAGGGCCAGATAGATGGGAAGCCTCATCTATGTATCTGGGTAATTTGGGCCCGTGCCTACTGTTAGGAGCAAGTGGGGTTTGAATACTGATGACCAGGCCTGGCACTTGACGGGATGATGGCGGCGCGTCCAACCGTTTTGTATGATCTTAGCTTCCAGTTGCAAATTTGTTTCAGCTGCTTTGCTGGCAGGGCATAGTTCCTGGAGGGCCTCTGAAATTCACGCAGAAGCTGCAGTGTGGCCCTCAACAGATTCAATGGCTTTAATTAAACAGACATGAGTATGCTTCGGGGGAAATTCTGTTTTGGGGATTGATCTATTTTACTATGGATATTGTATTGGGACTCTTTGGGGTGTGTGTGTGTGTGTGTGTGTGTGTGTGTGTGTGTGTGTGCATGTGCACACTTGTGTCTCAACTTGTGTATACTTGGGTCAATTTCGCTCCCCTATTATTTGGTCTCATAATCTGTTATTTGGACGCAGCCAAAGAAAAATGTTCTCTCATAAGCAAATATTTTCATAAGCATGTTCTCCTTTATTTGGTTCACTGTTTGTAATTTTCTCTGGTAGTAATAATTTAACGTAAGACATGTAGATTTAGAAAAAAAGGATTTCACCCTAATCAGCTTCTCTTATTGTATGGGTGGAGGGGGCATTTTTGATTAGTATATTCTTTCTGTTTAAGTTAAAATTTGTCTAATTTCTCAGCTAATACCAGACTAGATATTATAGGAAATATGTTACGTGAATTTCAGATAAAAGCCGAGCTCAAAGCAAAACAAAGTGTTCCAGTTTCAAGTTCTTAATTTTACTTTAAAAATTGTAAAAATAATCTTTATTTATTCTTAGAATACTAGAAGGGGTAAGTTAGTAAAGAAGAAAAAGAGAGAAAATTCTTTGGTAATTTCTTTCCTTCACTTAATGCTACTTGATTCTTCATGCTTTTGATACATAGATATCTTTTCCCAAATAGATTGCATCATACGTTCTACATTTTATATATTCATCATACATTTTATATATTCTTTTTAATGCTTACCAATGCATTTTAAACATAATTTCTTGCCAATTAGTGTGCAGGTTTTCTTATATTACAATCATTATACTTAGCCCAAATTCCATATAGTTGTTTACATTTATTTTTTTTGAGTTGGAGTCTCACTCCGTCGCCCAGACTGGAGTGCAGCGGCCACTCCCGGCCACCGCAGCCTCGACCCGCCGGGCTCCGGCGATCCTTCCGCCTCAGCCTTCCGAGGAGCCGGAATTACAGGCGCGTGCTACCACGCCCGGCTGATTTTTTGATCTATTGTAGAGATGAGGTCTCGCTGCCCAGGCGGGTCTCGAACCCGCAGGCTCGGGCAGTCCACTCCCCTCAGCCTCCCAAAGGCGCGGGACGACAGGCTGAGCCACTGAGCCTGGCTGTTGTTTACATTTTTAATGGCTACAGTTTACAGAACAGCTGAAAGAGAAGCCGATTCTGACTCAGCAGATAACTGTCGCCTCTCCCCTTTTGCCCCCAGATGACTGTGTTGTGGGCCACTGCTAACCTGTGGATCAGTCACCTGTGGGGTTAGGCGACCCGCTGGTCCAACAAGCATTGGCTGGGGGAGAGGACAAATTGCGAGCAGGAAAGAGCCCATAGAAAGACTTGGGGATATAAAGGAGCCCTAAGCTCAATATGTGCCTGTCATACACAGGGAGCGTTTTTCCCTGTTTGTCTTTAGTTTTTTTTCCTTTTTTTTAGTTGGAGTCTTGCTCTGTCACACAGGCTGGAGTGCAGTGGCACAATCACAGCTGAGCACAGTCTTGAACTTCCGAGCTCAAGCAATCCTCTCGCCTTCACTTCCCAAGTAGCTAGGACAATAGGCGCGTCCCACCATGCCCAGCTAATTTTTAAATTTTTTTGTTTTTTTGTAGAGATGAGGCCTTCCTATGTTGGCCAGGCTGGCCTCAAACTTCTGGCCTCAAGCCATCCTCACAAAGTGCTTGGATTTCAGGTATGAGCTACTGCACTGGCCAGTCTTTGACTTTTTAACAGTGCTCAGCCTTGTCTTCTTTCTCTTCTCTTTCTGAAACTCCAGTGACACAAATGTTAGATCTTTTGTTATAGTATCACTGGTCCCTGAGGATTTCTTTGTTCATTTTTTTTTTTTTCTGTTTATTTTTTCTTTGTGATTCAGATTGGAAAATTTCTATTTTCAAGATCATCGGCTCCTTCCTCTGTCATTGCCAGGCTGCTGTTAAGGTACATCCATTGTGTTTTTAATTTTGATTATTATACTCTTCAAATCTAAATATTCCATTTGGTTCTTTATATCTTTTTCCTTGTTGAGATTTTGTATTTGTTCATTTGTTTCAAATATATTTGTAATTGCTCACTGAAGCATTTTTATGATGCCTTAAAATCCCTGTCAGATGATTCTAACAGTTGTGTCATCGTGGTTGACATCTGACCTATGACAGCACTCACATGATGTAATTACTGTTGTTATTTGTGTTTTCCGGAGTGTGTATATCATCTCACTCAATATACTACAATATCCTTACTTGCAGGGCTTTGCTTTCTTCTTTTTGTGCTCCTGTGTTTCTCCTAGCAAAATGTGACACACACAGTAGGCATCCACTCAATACCTATTTCCTGGCTAAATAAAGGAAGGGTAATATTAGATCTCAGCAAAAGACCATGGTTGATGTGTGTTGCTCAAACCCAACAAACTACAGTAGATTTTGTAACTTAAAACAATAGAAATTTATTCTGTCACCATTCTGGAGGCTGGAAATCTGCAGTCAAGTTGTTGATAGGGCTGAACTTTCTTCAAAGGCTCTAGGAGAGAAGCCCCTTGACCTCCTCCAATTTTGTGACTCCAGTCACTGCTTGGCTTGTGGCTGCATAAATCGTCTCTGCCTCATGTAAAGCCTGGCTTTCTCCACTGTGTTTATGTGCTCTCTTCCGTCTCTTACAAGGACACTTGTCCTTGGATTTAGGGTCCATCTGATGCTTATATGATATAAACCTTTTAGTGTATATTTCCTTTCTAAATACAAGATGATATTTTCTCAAGATCCTTAATTATATTTGCAAAGACCCGTTGTTCAAAGAGGTCACATTCATAGGGTCCAGGTATTAGTACATAGCATATCTCTTTTTGAGGGCCAACATTCAACCTATAACAGCATCTGTTGATTTTCTTTTGTCATTCAAGTTAAGATCTTCCTGGTTCTTGGTATGATAAATGATTTTCTTTTTTTAACTTTTAATTTTTTTATTTTAAAGATGTGGGGTACAATTCAGGGTTAGGTATACAAATGTGCATTATGCAGGTACCCTTGTTGATGAGGTGTTTCTCCCTAGCCACCCCCGGCAGATTCCCACTACTGCCAATCCTTTTCTAATAGTATTACAATACTTGTTCCACGTTTTTAAAAATTCAGTCCTCTTTCGATGGGTACCCAGTCGGTTCCATGTTTTTGCTATCGTGAACAATGCTGCAATAAACATGCATGTGCAGATATCTTTTTCATAGAGTGATTTGAGTTCCTCTGGGTGTATTTCCAGGAGGGGGACTGTGGGGTCATATGGAAGGTCAATTTTTAGAGCTTTTAGGAATCGCCATACTGTTTCCCACAAAAGCTGTACTAGTTTACACTCTTACCAACAGTATAGAAGCGTTCCCTTTTCACTACATTCTCTCCAGCATCTGTAGTTTGTTGAGTTATTGATGATGGCCTTCCTAAGTGGAGTTAGGTGGTATCTCAGTGTAGTGTTAGTTTGCATTTCTTTGATGGCTAGTGAGGCTGAGCATTTTTTCATATATCTGTTGGCTGCTCGTATGAATTCTTTTGACAAGTGTCTATTCATATCTTTTTCCCACTTTGTAATGGGGCTGATTGTTTTTTGCTTTTCCTTGTGGATCCTAAATTTTAGGCCTTTGTCAGACATACGGTTGGCAAATATTTTTTCCCAGTCTGTAGGCTGTCTCCCTTCTCTCTTGATGGTTTCTTTGGCTTTGCAGAAGATTGTCAGTTTGATGAGGTCCCGTTTGTCTATCTTATCTCTTATGACATGGGTACTTGGGGTTTTGATTAGAAATTGGTTGCCAGTTCCAATTTCCAAAAGAGTGTCTCCTGCATTTTCTAAGGTTCTTATGGTTTGAGGTTTTACGTTTCGGTCTTTGATCCTTAGAGTTGATTTTTGAGTATGGTGATAGTTGTCTTATTTGAATCTTCTGCATGTGGTCGGCCAGTTTTCCCAGCACCATTTACTGAATAGGTTCTTCTCTCCCTAGTGGTAGATGTCAAAGATGAGTTGGGTGAGAAATTGAGGCTTTGCTTATGGAATCTCTATCCTATTCCATTGGTCTATGTGATTGTTCTTGTACCAAAACCAGGCTGTTTTGATTACTGTAGTCTTATAGTAAAGTTTGAAGTCTGGAAGAGTGATATCGCTTGCTTTGTTTCTTTTGCTAAGGATTGTTTTGGTTATTCATGGTCTTTTATGTTTCCATATGAATTTCTGTATTGTTGTTTCCAGGTCTGAGAAGAATGATGTTGGTAATTTAATGGGTATTGCATTGAATCTGTAGACTACCTTTGGAAGGATAAACATCTTACCAATGTTGATTCTTCCAATCTATGAGCATGGAATATTTTTCATTTGTTTGTGTTATCTTTGATTTCTTTGAGCAGTGTTTTGTAGTTTTCGTTGTAAAGGTCTTTCACGTCTTTGGATAGGAAGATGCCAAGGTATTTTGAGACTTAAATGCTTTGAATATTATGTTATTACTCTCTAGATCTAATTTAAATGTTTTGTTATAACAGTTTTTCTCTGACACTCCTTTGGCGGGAGGTGGGGGCACCATCTCATTATTGCCATGCAAATCTGGTTGTAGTCCAGATTCCCCTCTGGCCTTCGCTGACATTCAGGAGTAGCTGCTGGGTGGAATGGGAACTCAGAGCTCCGGGCCTCTGCTGATTATGCTCTGGCCATGTTACCGTTTCCTACATAGCACCTAATGACACTGTCGGGGGACAACCTACTGTAGCTGGGTCTACTCTTTGGTGGTCTCCTCTGACACCACAACAATAGGGAAGGAAGGGGAGTCCTGCTTCCATCAGAGGGGTATACGTCGAGCATTTCCACTTAGTCTTTTCTGGCAGGGGTGGCGTCTTAGTTTTTTCTGTGGTGTTTGACTAAAGCAGTTATTGTCTCAAAGTTTTTGTACCCCTGGCCTTCCCCTTGCCTGTTCCTTTGGCGAGAGAGAACAGGCTTTTGTTTGGGTTTTTCTGTCTGCCCTTGAGGGTGTTTCTGGGTTGCTGGCTTCTCCAACATCCAGTCTGAGATTTACGAGGCAGAAACATGGCCTGGGGAACTCGCTTCAGGTCCTTCTCTCTGTCTTCCAGGGTCTTCTTGCGTTTGCTTTTTACATATTTTCCAGAGTTTTTAGCTGTGCTCAATGGAAGATATGGGGACGTTGGTGCTTATATGACATTAATTGTATTTACTTTTTTTGAGTCATTTATTCATTTATTAGCTTTTAGCGCCATACTTTCTTTCTAAAAATCATACAAATATTCAGATTTTTAAATGCCTTCACAGTTTTATCTTTTATGTTTAAATTGTTGAGCATATGGTACTCTGTTCTCTGTTTCTGTGATAGATCACTGAGTATGATAGACTCTAAGTCCAGCCAAGTAGTGGGCCTTGAACAATTATCATAATACTATAAGAAAAGGATTGGGAGTAGTGGGAAACTGTCTGAGGAGATGGAGTGGGATTGACAGTTGAGAAAAACTGCCAGGGGAGGGAGGGGCACATCTCATCAACAAGGGTTACTGCATAATGAACCTTTGAATATATAACTCTGAATTGTACCTCACATCTTTAAAATAAAAGAAAGAAAAGAGGTATAATACCTAGTTAAAAAAAATCTTTAAGCAAGTGTTTATCATGGTATGGCTTATAAAGCCCAGTTTCTTGCATCCACCAAGGAACTACTGCATTAGAATATCTAGAAGTCTCTCTTTTTACAAACTCTTCATGCCATTAAATATGTGCCAAAATTTGAGATTCATTGCTTCACCCATTAAAAAAAAATGTTTAGTATAAGTTGTAACGCAGGCATCTCACCTTTTTTTCATAAGTAGTCAGTTGTCTTAAAGTCATTTATTACATTGTTATCTTTTCTTCAGTGATTTAAGATGCCACCATGATAAAATATTAAGTTCATATAAATAAATATAAATATTTGGGTCTGTTTCCAGATGTTCCATTCTTCATCATTGATCTGTCTGACCATTCTGGTGCCAGTAACTTACTCTCTTTAATTGCTGTAACTCTAGCCTGTGTGGACCTCTGAATGTTACCCTGCACTGGCCTCTAAAAGCCTCATGAGAAACCATTTGCCAGGAGAGAATTAGATGACTCTTATGCGAAGGTGCTTTGGAAATCGCAGAGCTCTCTGGCCTCACAGTACACCCCTGACACCAGCACTTCCTGAAACACTGATCTCATCCTGTCTTTTCCTGATTCCAAATCCTCACTTAGAAGATGAAGCTCATCATCCACGGCCCTTTCTCCACAACCCAGTCTCCAACTACCTGCAGAGCGACCGCTCTCTCGCCTTCCACACAATCCTCTTCTTGACTCAGGTTTACCTGTGATCTGTTTTCCAGACTTGTCTGACGCATTTCTTGCTTCGGATCTTATTGTTCTCCCCATCCTGAAGTGCATGCTTTACCATTGCTTACCAGCCTCCACGGCCATCCTCCTTGCAGGAAGCTTTTATCGGGATTTTTCAGCTTTCTTCATGGCTTTCACTTGACACTTAGCATGCGTTGACCTATGACAGCGCTCACATGATGCGATTGCTATCCGTATTTATGTTTTCTGGAGTGTATATGTCATCTCATTCAGTGATACTGAAACATCCATACCCGCAGGGCTTTGCCTCTTCTTTGCATGCTCTTGTGTTTCTCCTAGCAAAGTGTGACACACACACAGTTGGCATTCACTCAATGCGTATTTACTGGTTAAATAAAGGAAGAGTAATACAAGATCTCAGTGAAAGTCCATGCTGGATTTGTGTTGCTCAAACCCAGGCAGATTGGCCACCTTATTTCATCCATTTTCAGGAATATGCTCAGAGCAAAATCACAAGTAAGCCCTGGGTTCTGAGACATCACTGCTTTATATGAATCAGGTACGTCATAATCTCACGGGACATACTTGTCTTGTGCGAAGATGTCAAGAAACAGGAATTTCTTCTTTGGAGCCTTGAAAATGTCTCTTTGCCGTTCAGTATGATCTCTGTCAGACAGAAAAGAGATTGGTTGTTTCAGAGATGCTGCCACTGTCTGCCCTGCCCACCGTCCCCTCAGGGGGCATTCACCCACCGAAATCCCTTGATGTCTCAGCTGGCCTGGTTTTTATCCCTTGATCCAATCCCTCTGTGCCACAGCTGATTGGACTGACAGAAGAGTGCACAGTGTTGAGCTGGGCCAATCAAGTTCTTGCTCTGTTGAGCAGAAATGAAGGAACATAGAAGGTGGTTGTCAATCAATGGATATGGATTCTGTAGCATAAAGGTCCTGGAAGAAGAATCAGGGCCTGGCTTGCTGTGATGGCATAGGGAAGCCAAGGCAGTGAAGACATGCGGGAGAGAGAGAGAGAGAGGTGAGGGGAGAGGGGAGAGAAGAGGGGGAGAGGAGAGAGGAGAAGGGAGAGAAAAAAGCAGGAGAGAGAGAGAGAGAGAGAGAGAGAGAGAGAGAGAGAGAGAGAGAGAGAGAGATTCTTCTAGCAAGAGGACGCCAAGTCTATCTGTTCCTGGAACTACACTGATTCCAGAAATACTCTGTTCAAACTCTCTTCAGCTAAAGTCTTGTTCTATCATCCTGGGTTTACTGGGTCTCCGCCTGTTCTTGGCTCCCATGAGAGCGTTTGAGCTAAATAATAAACCCCATTTTCATGGCCAACCTTGAGGGGAAAAGGCATCTCTACCTTTCAACCAAATTAGCCTGGATAAAATCAGTAGTAGCAGGAGAATGGTTATCAGTTTTCAAATTTTTGTTTTTTTGGTTTGGAGAATGTATATTTAATTGTAGTATGAGCTGTATAAGTTGACTAGCTGGATATTTTTTTAGAAATACTATTTTCAACAAAATTTTAAACTTTCAATATTCTTTCATGAGGAATTTCCAACATGTAGACCAATAGAAGAATAGTAGAATAAACAACCATAAGTCTTAACAACCATAAGAATAGTAGAATAAACAACCACCTAGACTTAACAATTATTCACATTTTCCAATATTTACTTCATCTCTGTATTTCCTTTTTGTTGCTGGAGCATTTTAATGTAAATTACTGGCATTGTAAGTTTTCTCCCTTAAATACTTCAGCATGCATCTCCAAAAGATATTTTTCTGCAGAAACACAACACCCTTTTCATGTATAACACAACTGACATGATTTTCTTAGTATCACTAATGACCCGCCCACATTGGAACTGTCCCAATTTTCCTCAAAATGTCTTTTATGGCTTTTCTAAAGACAAAGATTACAAACAAAGATGACACTGCATAGGACTGTTAAATTTTGTCCTCTAGATGCCTTTTAATCTAGAATACTACCTACCTCATTTTTCTTTCATATGAAGAAATTAGGCCAGAAATCTTGCAGAATGTCCTACATCCTAGATTTGTCCAGTGGTTTCCTCACAGTCTTGTTTATCTTCTTTGTCTCTTCCCTGGGATTTCTATACAGCATAAGTTAATTTCAAAGGCTCAGTTGGATTCAAGTCAAACATTTTTGGTGACGGTTCCTCAGAGGTGGGGACACCGTCTACTTCCTACTGCATCATAACAGGAGGTACATAACGTCTGGACGACTGTCTTACTATCTGTGATGCTGTCCAAGGTGGCAGCAGCCAGGGCTGCCTATTGTCAGAGAAGATATCCTCCTTCTGTGACTAGCAAATAAGCGATGGGTGACACTCTCACGTTTTCCGTTAACATTTCGCCTAATGATTTTAGTACCCACTATTGATTCTTTCTGGAATGAATGAATGAACTTTCTCACCAACAGATATTTTCTGACAATAGAGCAAGGTGCCGAAAGCCTGAGAAAAGGAGTCATGAAGTCTCCTTTATTGGATATCATTCTGCATGTTACCATTATCGTGGATATACTTATGGCTATCTTTTGCAGCCTAACAAACTATCCACAAATAGAGTGATTTCAAACAACAATGATAATTTTACTATGTCTCCTAGTCTCTGTCAGTCAAGGATTCGGGAAGAGAATGGCTGGGTGCTTCTAGCTTAGGGTCTCTGACAGGGCTGTCATCACAAGGGCTGGAGCTGGAAAAGTAGGAAACTAGAATATCTGGGGACTGGCAGGCACTCCTCTCTCTCCATGTTGTCTCAGGTCTTCCTGTGTAATCTCTATGCATTGCATGGGTGGGCTTGGATTTCCTCACAGCATGGTAGCTTCAGGGTGAGAAGACTTTACATGATGGCTGTTATGGTCTGAATGCTTGTGTTCCCCCAAATTCAGATGTTGGGATTCCAACCTCCAAGGTGATGGCATCAGGAGGTGGGTCATTTGGGAGGTGATGAGCTCATGAAGGTGGCACTTTCATGAGTGGGATTAGTGCCCTGGTAAGAAGAGGACCCTCCCACCCTGTTATTCATATGTAAAGCCTAAAGAGCATTTTTCTTACTTACAGGGAGCTTGCTTACTCTTTTACCATCTGAGGACACAATGATAAGGGGCTTGGCATGAACCAGATGGTGGTCTGTCACCAAACACCAAATCTGCTGCGCCTTGATCCTGGCCTTCTTAGCTTCCAGAACTGCAATAAACAAATTTCTGTTGCTCCTCAGTCACTCTGTTTATGGTATTTTGTTATAGCAGCCCAAATGGACTCAGATAGGGGCTCAGAGTTTCAGCATGTTTCCAGTGAGCCAGGTAGAAACGACATTGTCCTCTGGGACTTATCCTTGGAGGTCATGTAGCATTGCTAGCATAGTACTCTACAGGTTGACCAGTCATGAAAGGTGGCTCAGATTCAAGGGAGAAGGACATATATCTCACTTCTCAGTAGTGGGAGTGTCAAAACATTGCAGACTTGTTTTGAAACTACCACATTATTTTTATGAAGAAAATGAACATACACCTGCATTTGCTAATATATGCCTTTAAAGAAATCTGAATAACTGATAGTTGATGAAACAAACAGAACAATTAAAAATAAGACTAAAATAATAAACCATAAACGGATCAAAGAACCAGATGTACCAGGCACCTAAACTGATTCTCTTTCCTTCAAGGAAATACCCGATTTCTTGTCCATGGAGGCGAAGCATGAAGGACTTTGGTGTTTGTAAGTCTAGTTGTTGGGTAAAAGGATGTTTACAAGCTTATCTGAAGAGTCACTTTTCCCCTTGATGTTGAATTTCAGAAAGGCTATATTGAATAGATCCTTTCATTGGGGCCATTGAGAAACAGCATAGTCTCTCCCAGGCTTTGGTTGTTCAGAAGATGGAGAAATGCTCTTTAGGTGAACACTTAAGATATCATTTCTCCCTGAAAACAGAAAGTTGAACACCAGTGTGCTAGCTTTAGGCTAATTTCTGTGGGAGAACTAAGATGTGAGCTTGTTGCCTTCTGAAGATCTAATCCCTGCTCTGATAGAGTCTGGTTCAGGGCAAAGACTTTTTAACCTTGGCTACACATATGAATAACAGGGTGGGAGGGTCTTTTACAAACCTGCATGCCCAGGCTGTTCTTCAGACCAATTGAATACAATCTCTAGGGGTAGGACATGGGCATCAGAATTCTTTTAAAGCTCTCCACGTGATTCCAATGTGTACTCAGGGTCCAGAATCAGTGCTTTAGAGCAGGGCTCAGTAAATTCTTTCTGAAAAGGGCCATAGAGTAAATATTTCTGGTTTTGTGGTCAGACTGTTTCAGCCTCAATGTTTCAATTTTGCCTTTGCAGCCACTGATAATTGGTGTGATGAACAGGCATGTCTGTGTCCCAATAAAACTTTATTTACAAAACAGGCAGCAGCTGGATCTGGCCTGTGTACCCTAATTTGCTGACTGACCTTGGATTTGGACGATCAATTAAATTTCAGTTCACTTTAATAGCATCATTCTTATATGTAGAGCTTCAGATGTGGAGATTCAAAAGAAGGAGATACTTTTACGGCCAGTGTGGATGACACAGGCATTTTGAGAGGCAATTTAAATTATTCTTGGTAGTCTCTTTTTAAAAAGGAAGTAGGTTGATTCACAAGCTGATGTATTTGTGTGCACAGGCATCCCACCTGCCAGCTCTCCCCGTATGCGAATGTTCTGTCCTTAAGACACAGCCCTTTGGAGCAAGGAGTGATCTTAGAGATTATTCCCTCCCCCGACCCCTTAGGAAGGCTGGAACTTTTCTGACATTACTAGGGTAGGACAGGGAGGACCAGAACTCTGGTCTCGAGTTCTCTTTCTAGAGGTCAGCTCATTCTTGCCTCTGTCTCCCTGCCTGCTGCGTTCATACCTGATTCCTACTTTCCAATTCGCTCCGAGACTAATGTGTCCACTGCCACTTTAGAACACTCCCTGCTGTGTATCCTGGACCTTGACATGGCCTTAATTTGTTTCCCTGTCGTTGTAACTTACCTGAGGATGAGATAACGCGTGCTCCTGCACTCTTCTCCTAGCTGAGTGACTGTGCCACTTCTCACTTCTCAGGGTCAGTTGTACAGTCAGTTCCAAACCTATAGTGGTCCGACTTACGATTTTTAGACTTTTTGATGATGCGAAAGTGACGTATGTATTTGGTGGAAGCTGCACTTGGCATGTTGATATTTCCTTTAACTGGTGATGGGTGAGATTCTGTGACAAAGCTGGACAGTGGCAGGGAGCTGCAGCTCCCGGTCAGCCCCACCCCCCCGGTCAGTCCCACCCACGAGCAGGAGGGTGAGTAGCTGAGACTGTACTCTCCAGTGTGCTGCAGTCAATAAATTGCACGAGACATTCAGCACTTTGTTATAAAACAGGCCTTGTGTTCAGTGGTTTTTCCCGACTGTAGCTGAATGGTCTGCGCCTGTAAGTGTTTAAGTGTAAGTGGAACACCTCTAAGACAGGCTGGACCAAGCTATGAAGTTAGGTAGGTGAGGTGCGTGGAGTGCATTTTTGACTTGATATTTTCCACTTAGGATGAGCTTATGGGCATGCGACCTCATTGCGTAAGGCGAGGAGCATCTGTACTCCTTTCAGATTTAAGTCCAAAAGCTTCTGTGTCCTTTTAAAAGCTCTTCACTGATCTGCTTAAGACTGGACAATTTTCTCCTGCCTCCGACCTTTTCCCAAACCCTTTTCACTCAGACCTGGAAGATCCTCTCCTCTCCTGGACCTGTTTCTAGGCTTCTCTATTCTTCTAGCTTCTTTTAAAAGACAGTCCACATTGGGATATTGTCAGTGCTGGCTGAATCCTGGGCCAGTTTCCATTTGTGTAAACTTTTGCGTAATCTCATCTGCTTTCACAAATTGGAATTCCAAAAATACTCACACAGCTTCCCTATCTCTGCCTGACATTTTTGTAGCTTGCCCACTAGCTAAAGGAGTTCATTTGAAATTCTTGTCATATGTCAAAGAATTTAGGGAAGAGCGACTTGATCACATTTTGACTGCATTACTAAATAACTTTACGGTGGATTAATCAGCCCTCTTTGCCCTTATAACTTTAAAAAAATTATTTTATATGGATGATTTCTAGTTGTAAGGAGTATAAGAATTATTAAATAAAAAGCTACGGAAATTTGGGGAATCTTGTTTTATTTCAATCTTGTTTACTGACTGTATTTGGTGTCTAGGTAATTTGATTCTGAGATGATTCTTATGGGCAAACACTGTATATATTCCTATATTTTAAAAGGCTGATTTAAAAAATCACATAGCATTTGTCACCTACTAAATCACCCTTAATTATTAAAATAGTTATTTTCTGTCTTCATAGCACTTTGGCAAAACTGGTAGATGTATAAATTGAAATACTTTTTTAAGAAAGCAATTTAGAAATATTCACAGGGGTATCTTTATGATAAAAACACAAGATTGTATCATACTATGTTTGAATGTAATCAATGTGTTCAGAGAAGAAAAATAAAGTTGTTTGGATGCAACCATAGCAAGATGGAATGTGGGAAGCTGTAGCACTGGGCTAGGTCAAAGATTATATTTAGATTTGTTTATGTGCTTGAGGGTGGGGCTTTGTGAACTCTAGTAGAAGGTTCAGTTATTCTTAATTTAACTCTGAGGCTAAAAAACAAAAACAAGAGAGAGTCTTTCACAGCTGTGCTCAAGACCCTCCCACAACCCTTTCATTTCCCTTCATGAAAGCCTTTGTTTTTCAACCTGCCTATAAGACTTTATTTGACCCACCCTCTATAACCTCTCTAGTCCTGCCCGAAAGGCTCTTCCCCAGATATAGGCACAGCAAATTTCCCTACCAATTTCACTTGTTTGCTCCAATGTTACATTCTCAATAAAGACACATCTAAAAAACCCTAAAAAAACAGAAAACAAATAAACAAACAAAAAAGCTCTGAGGCTTTTATTAGACTCATATATTTGCTTGGGCCAAAGATTCTCTTTCCCAATGTTTCAACGATTGCATCTTCCCACCAAAACTTTCCAGGAAAAAATAATGGGAAGGAAGTGACAAAGCTAGGTGGTTGGCAAAGATAAGGCTTCTTCCATCCTCCCTGTGCTCACGGTAGCTGGTCACTGGCCTGGCTAGTAAATTTCCTCTGAGAGAATCAGGAAACTGAACAGTAGACTATGGCTTGGGGAGTCATCTTCAAGGTCTGCCTACTGACCAGCTAACCTCGGGATTTTATATTTTTATGTAGAAACACCTGAATCAAGATGAAAGTATACTTGGATATTTTTTCATTTCCCCCCTCCCCCACGTTTGATCTTTGGCGTTAACCAAGCCAAAAATAGCCTGGAAATTTGAGTGTTCCAACTATTAGCTGCCTGTATTTTACATGGAAGCAAACAAGGATTCCCAGGTTTGGCCCAGTTATTTTGTGAGCTGATTGGGTTTTGTGGGTTGACTGGATTTTGCACACATTAGAAGAAGCAGGTAAAATTCTGTGCACCTTGTACATAGTTGGGAAAACAAAGGTTTGTTCCAGCATCACATCATTCCCTGAGTTCTCATTTGCATCACACTAACTTCCTCAGCAAAGCCAGGCAGATTATTTGGAGGGAGAAGGTAACTTGGTTGCCATTGAAATCCTTTTTGGTTAGAAATATATGGTACTGATGGGCCACTGGCCCGTCTGGGAAGTTATCCCTCGTCTTTTGTCTCTGACAGAGAAGATAAAGTCATGAATAGATGAGGCAGAAGAGCATTTGTTTGAGTTGCCAACAAAGCTCTGTTTCAGTTATCTATTGCTGTGAAACACAAAAGCCCAACATCAAGCTTAAAATAACAATGATGTATGATTTTGACATTCTGTGGGTTTCTGTGGGTCCAGGGATTGGGACAGGGTTTAGCTGGGTGGTTCTTCTGCTTTTCATGATGTTGACTGGGTCACTCAAGCAGCTACCCTTATCTAGGAGTGCAGTTGGGCTTGAACATCCAGGATGATCTCTCATCCTCCAGGACTTTTCTTAGATGTTCTCTAGCAGTTCAGTAGTCTGATCTGAACTTCCTTACGGCATCACAGCTGGCTCTGAGAGTGTAAAAGCGAGAGCTGTCAGGCCTACCTAGGCCTGAACCTGGAACTTGCACAGTACCGGCATTCATTTCATTGGCAAAACAAGTCACCAAAGTCCAATCCAGATTCAAGGGGAGGGGATGCAGCCTCCAACCTTGGTGGGGTGGGGAGGAGGGTGGAAGGAAACGTGTCTCTGGAGGGTGCCAAGCATTGATAGGATTGTGGGTTTTTTTCTTCAAAGAACTCAAGTTTATTAAGCAAATGTTATTAATTACTAAATAATATTTAGTTGTTATTGAAATAAGTGAAACTAGAATGCCAAAGAATTTTACAAATGGAAAAACACAAGGAGAAATTAAGCTCTGGCTTGATGAGAAAGCATAATTGAAAGATTTTAAGAAAATGCAAAACCTAGGGATCCTTGTTTAACATGAAAGAAAACTGAGGCACTTATAAATATTTCCTTAAATCCACTGGTTTTCAGTTTTAAATCAAGTGTTTGTTTACCACATTGACAGAGAAACAACTAAAAATACTCATAACTTTCTGCTCAGGAAAGTTCCTTCTCTCCATCAGTTGATCATATGGATAAATGCTCTGAGATTTAGCAGTTGTCTCTGAAGAAAATCTAACCTGTTGGTTTTCTCTGCTGTAATCGAGAGTTTCTTGCCTTTTTCACTATTGACATTTTGAGCTGAATAATTCTTTGTTGTAGGAGGCTGTCTTGTGCATTGTAGGAGGTTTTGCAGTTTCCCTGGCCTCTTACCCACCGTCATAATCCAAGGCACTGACATTTCTCAGGTTGCAGCTCCTGAACCATCTGCATAATAATGACTGAGAATTATTTCCCCAATCCAAAACTAGGGCGTAGTTCTGATAAGGGACTCCCCTGCCCCAATTTGTATATTCAGACATATAAAGCATGCTTTAAATTATAAATTAAATGTGTAAAATTAAAATTATGTTTTAATTTTATTGTGTATGTTACACGTACTATTACAAATCGTCTTTAATAAAAACAATTGCTTAAAATGCAGTTGCTTTGGAAAATTGAGGATGCACAGTTTACAGAACTTTTCTTGCAAACCTCAATTCGTAACTGTTGGCAAATGTCAGCAGTTATCTTTTCATTTTACTTCCAGTTGGACTGAAACCCAGCTGAAGAGGTGATGTTAAATAACAGAATGTTCATAAAACACAAAGTGAAGCAGAGATTTGGCAAAATGTCTAGTTGATTTGAAGCAAGTAGACCAGAACATATTCAGTTTAAAAACACTTCCTGATTCAAGTATTACCCAGACTGACTTTCTACACTAATCAAATTGTTGAAAGTATTCATTTCACTTGGTATTGTGTCAAAACAGCTGAAGTGTCTGATAAATTATTCTCTTCTAGTTGTTTATGGCTTCAAGCACATGTATCACAAAACTGAATTTGATCTGACAGTTTCCATCTCTCTTTCCCATGTGAATGATAATGTTGATGGAACTATGGAAGCAATACCAACAATGAAATTAAATAATTTCAAGGTTTCTTGCTTAGGAAATCCAGGCAGTACCAGAAAGTGCTTGGGCAGACAAAGCAGAGTGTAGCCACATGCTTGTCTTGATGGTTTCCTAGTGGTGAAAAGCCAGTAAACTCATGTTTATCTCACCCCCAAGGTCATACGCAGACCTGCAAAACGATTGTGACTAGATCTACACAGCTTTATCATACATAAACATGTGCTTGAATTTGTTGTTCATTTGCATTTTTGAGTTTTCCCAAATACAAATACCAACAATATCCCAATATGCTTATTCTGGTCATTTGATGGTTTCTCCTTTAGCAGTTTGAATAACTACCAGCTGAAGAGGCTACATAACTCTCAAGTCTGTGAAGGTTAGTATCTGCCCAGTTCCTAATAAAATACAGCAGAAATCTCAGCCAGCGATGTTGTCTATCAGCTGATGCATACTTGGTTGCGATAATGATATGCTGCCTGTCTTATCCTTAAATTTTGAAGTCGAGATCCATGTTGAATAATTTTGGCAGTCCGGTTTCCTGTAACTTGTTTTTTATTGTACATGAATATAAAAGTTGTTTGCCTGAGGATGCGAAATAAAGACTTGCTATAGTTAAGGTGAATTGGATGACATCATTACACTTCGGCATTTATCACCTTGATGACTTGCCTTCCCTGCAGGGATCTCCTCTCCCTTTCCTTCCCACTTCCACCGTGAGCTATGAGACTGATCTTAACTCTGCCCTGCAACTGGATTTGAATTACCTTTAATTACACTCTCAAGTAGCCCAATTTTCTCTGCAGAAGAATTGTCTTACAGAGTTCCAAAGTCCCATAAAAATCAGGCCCATTAATTTCTCTGATGATTTTATTTTTTGCTGAGTATCAAATCTTTGGCCACAGACAACATTTCACTGAGAGAATAAGGCAGAAAGGTGAAGAAACAACATTCCAGATCAAAAATAATTAATATAAAGACACAGGTTATTGTGAGCGGTGAGGACATTGGTCCTGTAAAACACAATGTCTTCAACCCAGCGACCTAAAGCAGGGCATGCGCAGACGTCAAAAGAAATGTCATAAGACCTGCTGCACTTTTTGATTGATTTCCTCTTGGACGTTTCTGGAAAAAACGAGACAAGCTCGGTACAGGGACTCTCTACCTTTGCTGTCCTAGGGTTGTCTTCAACCCAGGGCTGCTGGGCATTGATGTTTTGGAGAAATGAATTGCTGGGCCCATGGACAGCAGCATGTAATGAAGGAAAGGACTTCTTACATGACGCCCACCGGTCTCTCCCCAGCGCCGACTCAGGGCTTGTAGAGCGCGATGACGCTTTCCCTCCAAATGACCAGTGAAAGCCTGGCATTGTTAAGATCAACAAACCTGATCGAATATCTTACCCAGTGTGTTGCATAGAGTAGGTGTTGAGTAAGCATGAAATAATCAGTCTGGCATTTAAACTTAAGCTGCTTTGTGAAAGCTCATTAGGTTGCTGACCTCACTTTTCCTTTAATAGTTTAAAATTGGGTGGTATTTCAGGCAAAGTCTCACAAGACATTTGCGGGTCCTTTGCACCTAGAGGGCCCTACCTTCCTTAGTTTCACATGTTCAGGAGTGTATTATGGTACCCAGCACACTAGGTGTATGGTACATAGGGAAAGTGAGTGGGAGTATCCTACAGGATATTCCATAAATCTATTTAAGGATTCTGTCCAGGCGTGTCGGCTCCTGAAATCCCAATGCTTTGGAAGGCTGAGGATCGCTTGAGGCCAGGAGTTTGAGACCAGCTGGACAACACAGTGAACGGCACACACCTGTAATCCCAGCTTCTTGGGAGGCTGAGATAGGAGGATGTCTTAAGCCTAGGCATTTGAGGGTCTGGCGAGCTATGATTGTGCCACTGCACTCCAGCTTGGGTAAAGAAGTGGAACTCTGCTTCTATTTTTTTAATCCTTTATTTTATTTTATTTTAAAGATGTGGAGTACAATTCAGGATTAGATATACAAGTGGCCATTGTACAAGTATAGTCTGGACCTCCCTTTGGTCCCCACTTTGCCTGGTTTGAGGTCCCCACTTTGCCTGGTTTGATATTCTGTCCTCTCATCCCCACCCTGGCAGTACCTTGCAACTGCCAATCCCTTTCTTAAAGTAGTATGGTAATTGTTCAGGGTCCGCTTACGAGTGAGAATATATGGTACTTTGTTATTTGTTTCTGTGATAGATCACTGAGTATTATAGACTCTGGATCCATTCAAGTTGCTGCAAAGTCCATATGTTTGCCCTTCTTTATGGCTGCATAATATTCCTTCGTGTATATACACCACATCTTTTCTATCCAGTCCAGCTTTGATGGTCAGCATGGTTGGTTCTATGTTTTTGCTATTGGGAATAATGTTGCAATAAACCTGTGTGTGCAGGTATCTTTTTTGTAGAATGATTTGAGTTCCTCAGGGTATATTCCCAGTAGGAGGATTGCTGGGTCATATGGAAGGTCATTGTCTAGTTCTTTCAGGAATCGCCACACTGTTTTCCAAAGAGGTTGTACTAGTTTGCCTTCCCACCAACAGTGTAGAAGCGTTCCTTTTTCTCCACATCCTCGCCAGTATCTGTTCTTGTTTGTTTTATTAATGGTGGCCATTCATCCTGGGCTTAGGCGGTATCTCGTTGTGGTTTTGATTTGCGTTTCTCTGATGATCAGTGAGGCTGAGCACTTTTTCATGTGTCTGTTGGCTGCCTGTATATCTTCTTTTGAGAAGTGTCTATTCATGTCTTTTGCTCACTTTTTAATGGGGCTGTTTGTATTTTTTTTCCTTTTGGGATGTTTGAGTTTCTTGTACATCCTGGATATTAGGCCTTTGTCAGGTACACAGTAAATATTTTTTCTCATTCTGTGGGCTGTTTCTCTGCTTTCTTGATGGTTTCTTTGGCTTTGCAAAAGCTTGTCAGCTTGATAAGGTTGCACTTGTCTATCTTTTTTCTTATGGCCTGGGCACTTGGTTGCTAGTTCCAATTTTCATAAGCGTGTCTCCTGTACTTTCTAGGGTTCTTATAGTTTGAGGTTTTACATTTTGCTCTTTGATCCATTTAGAGTTGATTTTTGTGTGTGGTGATAGGTAGGGGTCTTGTTTTAATCTTCTGCATGTGGTCAGCCAGTTTTCCCAGCAATCATTTGCTAAATAGGTTCTCCTCTCCCCAGTGGTTTTTGGTGGAGGTTTTGTTGAAGATGAGTTGGTTGAGAAATTGTGTTTTGTTTCTGGAATCTCTATCACATGCATTTTCAATAGGGGTGATATTGTCCTTGAGGGGATAAAAATTGAACTGAAAAATTGTAACTATTACGATGGTTTGTGGTTCCCCTCAAAGTTCAATGCTACCTGACAAAATTATATCCCTTAGTATTTAATTTCTCTCATTAAGGAGAAACTTAATTTAAAATTAAAATTCATTAATTAATTTAAACTAACTTTAAATTGCATTTCATTTTTTTCTCCTTGGAGGGACAAGAGTGAAAAAAAGAAAGAAAGAAAAGTTGAGAAACACTGTTCCAGAGCACATACATCTGCTGTGGCTTAGGAAAATGCTCAGGATAAAAAAATGTGTATTCTTTTATCTCCTTCATATAAAATCAACACTTTAAACATATTCCCCACGGTGACTCTTCTTAGGGTGAACTCTTGGGAGAATAATGGGGAGAGAACCCTCCACAGATGCTGAGGACAGACAAGAAGATACTGCACCAGCCCTGCATCTCCTCACACCCCCTTGTCTTAACTCCCAGCACGTATCCCCAGATCTTCCATCCCTCTCCAAAGGCAGCTTTCTCCAAAGGTCCTATGAGGACCAGAGTTTGGAAAAGGTGACAAAGCCTAATTTGGACAAATATGAATTTCATATTTTATTTTCTCCTTGGGAAATGCTTGCATAATTCCTCCCAGGTAGACCTAGTTACCTGAGGCAGCTGCCTCTCTCCCTGGTGTGCCCAGCAGGGAGTTACCTACCTTTGACATTGAAAACAAATGTGGCAAGGATGCCCGTAATCCCTGAGGACC
Source organism: Carlito syrichta (assembly GCF_000164805.1). Lineage (NCBI taxonomy): Eukaryota > Metazoa > Chordata > Mammalia > Primates > Tarsiidae > Carlito > Carlito syrichta. The sequence continues at coordinate 244,208 of NW_007259952.1, read as the reverse complement.
CGCCATGACCTCCACTCAAGTATTCATTCCCTGCCTGGGCATCCATACCCAATGACAGCTAAGTCTAGACCCACCTGGGTGATCTCGCTTGAGTCTTTCAGCGAGAAGATGAGGCTGCTGGATATGACGTCCTCTTTATAAATAATAACAAAAGTGTTGGCTAGAGTAGATCTGGGGACGTACCTCAGGACACACAGCGGAGGAATAATAAGGTCAGAAGAGCCCCTTTCCCACCACCCATGCACGGGAACATCAGCTCTCCGAGGGCGGGAGCTAATGCTTAGTTGCTCATCCTTACGCTCCCAGGGCCTCTCGCAAGCGCTCGCGCACAACAGGCGTTCAAACAACCCCTGGAATTCAACAGTTCCCTGGGCCTGGGACTATCGGTTTGCCAACACAATGCAGGCGTGTCTCCAAAGAGTGTGGGGCCATCTCTCTGCCCCACAGTGGGTTTCACCCGGGCAGCTGCCTCCTTCCTTTGAAGAGGAGTGACACAGCAGCTGAGGCAACTTCTTCAAGCACAGAGCTTGTCCAAACTTCTGAGGGGCTTGCCGTGAAGTTTAAGGAGCGCTTATTGCCTTCCAGGTCATATTGCACTTCAAATCCATTAAGTGAAGTTAACGGTAAAAGACGAGGTCCTCTTATTATGTAAGTCTCTTGTATAGACCACATACCAGGTGGCTTATAAATGACAGGAATATATTGCTTACAGTTCTGGAGGTTGAACGTCCAAGATGAAGGTGCTCGCAGCTTCAGTGTCTGGTGAGGGCCTGCTCCCTGCTTCGTAGATGTGTCTTCTTGTTATGATTGGTCTTTACACAGGGGATGGGCACAGTTTGTATTAGAAGCCCCCAATTGCACATAGCGACGAGGACACGCATTTCTGTTTTCAGTGAAGTTTACATACAATACAAAGAGACTTGCTGCGGTCTGAATGCTTGTGTGCCCCCCAAATTCATATGCTGAAACCTCATCTCAAGGGGATGGTATTGAGCTGGGACCTGTGGGAGGTGGCTGGATCATGGGGGTGGTGCCCCATCCCCTGTGTGAAGACCAACCATAACAAGAAGACACGTCCACGAAGCAGGAAGCAGGCCCTCACCAGACACCGAATCTGCTACCACCTTGGTCTTGGACTTTCAACCTCCAGAACCGTGAGCAAGCTGTTCCTGTCGTTTATAAGCCACCTGGTATATGGTATTTTTGCTACCGCAGCCTGAACAGACTAAGACAATGCTAAATAAAAATGTGCGTGTATTTCAGAAGGTAGAAAATGCCCAACAAAGTTAACTTCACTTCTCTTAAAATTAATCATTTATCTTGAGACAAGAGGAAGCTAAAATGAATTGCCACAGATTTGGTACGCAAACATGAACGACCTTCCTCTGCGTTAGCTTCTGATGGGGAGCCATGTTCTGGTCAGCTCAGCAGAGGTGGTGTAATGCATCTTTGATTGAAGAAAATCAGTTGTTCATTCCACCAGCCATGGGCCAGCATGTGCTTTATTATATGCTAGCATTGTGTGAGACAATGAGAAAGATAAAGGCAGAGTAAGAAAATATCTTGCCATTGAGAAGATCACGATAGATTAGGACAGGGAAAACATAGCAATAATTGCACTGGGAGATAGGAGGCAAGCAGTGTGAAAGGACATTCAGTATTTTGAGGAGGGAAGGATTCTCCCCCCTACTTTGGGGGATAGGAACAAGAGGTGGCAGGATCAGATAAAGCGAGATAGAGGCAATATTAGGCTGGGCCTTCAGGACTGGTCCGGATTACAGGTGTTAAGAATGGAAAGAAAGGATAAGCCAGGCAGAGAGCACGACAAGTGGCACGGACGCAGAAAGTTATGGAGGCAAGGGGGCAAGCAGCCCTGTGTGACTGACGTGTGTGGGTCCACGATGCTGGGGAACTAAACTTAAAAGGCCCTGGGAGTGGGAGTCCGCAGAGCTCGTCTCATCCTAGAGCCTTATTGAAATTGTTTCCCCATATTCCCTTGAAATGTGGCACGGTGACACATCCCAATCCAAACTCCTATCAAAGTGGGCCCTGAGACAAAGCCTTGGGTGCAGGGTAGCATATTTGGAAGGTGAGCTCAGGAAGCAAACGTGAGCCAGGAATGGGGGGCCAGCAGCCCATGCTCAGTCCTGATGGGGCCTCTCAGAGAAATAAAGTGGATCGTGCCTCGGAACCGTAACACCAAAGGAAATGGGCCCCGGGCATTACTGATCACCGACCGTCATCCTCTGTGTCTAGATCGCACCTGCGTGTGTGGAACCAGCCCTGGTGCTGGGAGAAGTCTTGGGGACAGGAGAAGAGAGAGGCAGACACTCGAGGCGGGAATCGGCTGGCTCCTGGTGAGGCCCTGTGGTTGAGCAGACGTGGGCAGGGCCTCGCTGCGGCTGCTGCAGTGCAGACCTCACTCTGGGGAACAGAGCTCGACCCAAAGTGAGGACTGTCACTTCTGGCGGAAGGTGCAAGAGACAGTTTGTGACCTTTGCCGTCCTTCCTCCCTCGGGGCCTCGACAATGGTCCAAGTGACGGGGTTCCCTCTGCCTGTGCTGGATCGAGAACAAGCCACTGACTCACATAGACAGACGTTTAGCAGGAGCGAGAAGGAAGCCTATTTCTTAGAAGCATGTAAGATTTTAGGGATTTTTATATTCACATATGCCGTTCCCAAACTGATGTCACAGGATGGTTAATTATGACAAGACAGTACACAGATTCCTTGTGCACACAAAATAGAGATGTATTCCTCGTGTCTGGTTGACGATGAACCCCATGGGATAGCTCGGATCTACTGCATTCGCTCATCTGGGGAATCTAGGTTCTTCCTGTCTTGTTCTTTCTGCCACCTCCTAGGGCAGGGATCAGTACACTTTTTCAGGAAAGGGTCAGGTGGTGTTTCAGGTTTTGTGGGCATTTGCGACAGTTACTTCCACTCCGTCATTGGAGAGGGAAGCAACTGTACACAATATGTAAATGACGGGTGTGATTGTGTTTCAAGAAAGCTTTATTCACAAACATAGACAGCAGACCAGATCTGGCCCATTTGCAGATCCCTGATTTCGATTTTAAATAGAACCCATGAACTCACTTTTGTAGCGTGAATACCAAAACTGCAATAATTCAGAGAAGGTGAGCAGGGTCGCTCCCTGTGCAAAGACAACACAAATAATTCAGCAAGTGTGTTGGTCTTTGAAGCCACCCTGTACTGAGCTACAGAGAAGCGCCCCTTGGGGAAGATGGTGGCTTTTCGGGTTGGTCCAAATAAGGGTCTGCACTTGGGTGTCGCCACTGTGTTCAAGGCTCTGAGCTGGCTCCTCAGGCTCTGAAATTTGACTCCAAGCGTAAGCCAAGTAACCGAGAGCTTGGGAACTGACTTTTTCTAAGCAGGCACACAGAGAGGCGTGATAGAGTGCCAGTTCACACCTTTGTAACACAAACATAGCCAGTCGTCCGGTAGACTGGATATTTGTATTCTTTAGTCAGTGTCTTCTCTCCCAGGAGGCAAGCAGCATGGGAAGACAGCAAATAATCAGAAAAGAAGACTGAGCACTGGAATCAGAGCCGGATGTTCTCATGGCTGATGATAGCCAGATGTGTCTGTTTCCACCAGAGAGAGACATCTATCACCTAGATTTGGTTGTGAGAGCCCCTCCTTGGATTGCATTTCTTTGATACACCCTTCTCTATTTCCATCACCTTCCACGTTAAATAAAGCTTCAGCTTAATAACCTATTTGTCTAAGGTAATGAACCATATCTGTGTTCTGGTCCATTATATGATCTAATTTTTAGGTTCTTTGGAAGCTCCTCATTTTTTTCCCCATGGGCTACCAACAACTTATTCCATACTTTTTACTGAAAAGAAAAATATTAAAAAATCTAATTACAAAAATAAGGAGATGCAGGTGATTAACATTGAATAGAAAAGGGCTTTTCAAATGTAAAAACAGCGAAAAATTTAAAAAAATAGATCCGATTGTTCTAGTCAAATCTAATGAATGGAAAATAAACTATTACTTACAAAGAAAACCCTTTCACAGAAGCAAAATAAAAACATGCAAATCAAATCAGAAAAAAATTGGCACAGGTGACAAATGAAATCGTTAAGGAATCCTAAAATAGCCTTCATAGATAAACAGATCTAATGAGTAAGCAGAAAATTAACAACAATTCCTAGAGATAATTGTGGAACAAACATGCACACGTGATCCATGAAGACACAGTACTAACAGCGAATAAACGCATCAAAGAGGATCCAGCTTCCAGGGATGTGACAGAAAGGCAAAGGCAAGTGCGGGGCCATCGTGGCAGGCAAAGGCCGTGCTCACCAAAGCCTCCCGGTCCTTCTTGGTTCCAGCTCTTCTTGCAGCGAGGCTTGGCCACGTGACTAGAGTTGGTCCGTGCACTCTGAGAAGACATGACTTATTCAGCACCTGGGCCCAGGCCATCGAGGACCAGGGAGCCTCCTCCACCCTTCCCTGCCATCTGCAGCAGTCTTGGAGGTTGCACGTTCCAGATGCTGTGGCTGCTGGATGGAGGGCTTATGGGAGTGAGAGCTAAGCTCCCAAGGTGGGAGCGGCGGAAAGGCCAGGAGGGTTGGGCCGTGGTGGACGAGGGGGACGGGGAGGAGTGGCGGGGGATGATGCCAAAGAGAGGCAGCGGCTGTGTCGGAAGCAGCGGTGTTGACGAGGGGAAGAGTTTGAATTTCATTTTTAGTGCAGCGGAAAGCAGTGTCTCAAGAATGCGCCTCAAGAACCTTAAAATTCTCCCTACTGTCTGATCCAGAAACATGCAGGATCTATTCTAAAGATTCTAAGAACAAATCTGAAACATGGCCCAAGATTTATATACACCAGTAGTTTTTCTTAAATTAGCATGCAGAAAATCTCTAGTGAAGAACTGAAAGGCTGACCTGAATAAATGGAGGAAAATGCCAAGTTCCTATATGCAACAGTTTAATATTGTGAAAATGCTGCTTTTCTCGGCCCAACTGTCAATCAACAACATTTTGGTCAAAATCCCTAGAAAATTTTAATTGAACGTCACAAACTGGAGTCTAAAGTTCATCTAGAGGAAAAAAATGTAGGAGAAAAACTGAGAAGAGTTTTAAAAAAAGAACTGTGTGTGTTCCCATACAGCTGTAGACCTTGGCTCAATCAAAAAAGTAGGGATCCAGAAAGAGACCTATGTTTATATGAAAATTTACTGAAAGATAAAACTAGAGTTTCAAAGCAGTGGGAGAAAAATACACTGTACAATAAGTGGGTCAGGGACGATTAAATATCCATTTGCATAAAAATATAGTTGGCTCTGTTCTACACACAATACCCAGAAAAATATTGTATGGATTGAAGAACTTCACCTTTCAAAACAACCCAATATAAAAGCAGTAGAAGAAAATTTAGGTGCACAAGGTAGCTGTGAGTTTCCCAACAGAGACATAGAATTACAATTTGACCTAGAAATTACACTCCTCATTATAAACCCCAAAAAACAAAAAACAGGAACACAAACAGATACAATGTTCATAGCAGCATCGTTCACAATAGCCAAAAGGTGAAAACAACCCAAATGTCCATCAACAGAGGAATCCGTGAGCACAATAGGGTAGATACATACAATGGAAGATTCTTCAGTCTTAAAATAATAAAATTCTGACACGTGCTACAATATGGATGAAACTTGAGGCCATTATGCGATCCACAAACGGGCAGACACAGCCTGATTCCACTTACATGAGATTTCTAGGGCCCTCCCATTCAGAGACAGAAAGTAGACTGGTGGCTGGGGAGAGGGGGACAGCAGGTAGTTTTTGTTTAACAAGGACAGAGTTGCAGTTTGGGATGATGAGACATTTCTGGAAATAGTAGTGATGGTTGCACAACCTTCTGAATGTACTTAATGCCACTGAATGTGGCACTTTAAAAGTTACAATGGCAAATTTTATGTCCTATATATTTTACCACAATAAAAATGTAAAGAAATGATTGAACGTCACAAACTGGAGTCTAAAGTTCATCTAGAGGAAAACAGTGTATGAGAAAAACTGAGAAGAGTTTTAAAAAAAGAACTGCGTGTGTTCCCATACAGCTGTAGACCTTGGCTCCATCAAAAAAGTAGGGATCCAGAAAGAGATGAGAAGTAAGAAAGGAAAAAGAAAAGGCGAGCACACACACACACACACACCCTCAGGCTACGTGTGAACACTGGTTCAAAGGACAGGAAGGACTTGAGAGGCAGAAGTTCCTAGGTAAGGGAGATTGAATGTAAGTAGAGATTGGGTAGAAATTAAGATTGACAATAGGAAAGCATAGTTTAGATTAAGCAGCAAGCTGAAAAGGAAGAAAGTTTTCAAAGAAACAGTAGGCTTATGTGCTTAAAACTTGAAAAGAATTAAAAGGAACAGATTTCTGTTGAAAATAATCCACATAAAATTTGCAAACAGGGAATTAAAAATTTCTTGTTCAAGGGTAATTTAATTAATGGTCAGAAAAAGAAAGAAAATGAGTCCGAAAAATTTTCTAATCAAATTCATAACTTGAACAATCAGAAGAAATCCTTGCAAGTTTATGTTCTTCCCTGAATGAAAAGTTAATTACAAGCACGGAATGTCGCTCGCACATAAAACACCTCACATGAAATTGCTACAATGGAACAAAAAGGCAGAACAGATCGCAAACAATCGATAGTAATCCACACAGACAAATAATTGGTGCTAGAGAACTTTGGCGTGATGTTCTTAAAAATGAAACCTAACAATGATTTTTTTTTTTTTTAGTTGGAGTCTCACTGTCACCCAGGCTGGAGTGCAGTAGCATGATCATGGCCACTGCAGCCTCTACCTTCCGGGCTTAGGCGATCCTTCCACCTCAGCTTTCTAAGTAGCTGGAACTACAGGTGTGTGTTGCCACGCCCAGCTAATTTTTCACTTTTATTTTTTTATTTATTGTAGCAACAAGGTCTTGCCAAGTTGTCCAGGCTGGTTTTGAACCCTTGGGCTCAGGCAATCCTCTTGCCTTTGCCTCCCAAAGAGCTGGGATTACAGGCATGAGAGACTAGCAATGATTTTTGTGGCACAAAATTTACCGAAAAAAAAGAGAGAAAATTTCCTAGGTTCACCAGAAATAATTTCAAAATTCAATGCTAGAATAGCCAGACATGTAAGATGGATAAGAAATTGTAAAAAGTATTACTCTCTAGGATGGATAATTTGATATGAAATGATTAATTTAACAGGTAATTAAGTGGGACAAAGTGCCACACATAAAAATTTTAAAAGTATATATTACTCAGTTCAATGAGACTGTGGCAGGGACAAAATGTTAAGCAATGAACAATAACTGTACATATGGTTGAAACAGAAGACAAAAACAAGGGAATTGAAATGAGTATTTCATTGATTTTGCATCTGTTGCATAGAGTATACCTTTTCTTAACCTCATTGAAGAATTGAAAAATGTTCTTTAGATGTTAGGCACTAATTTAAAAGACTGAAGACAGTAGCCTAGGGCAAGGGTACTGTCATGACAGGTAAAGGAAAGGCAGGCAAGCTAGACTCTGGGAAAAAAATCTCTCGAGCCACCTTTGTGCAAGCCACTGCAGGGTTGGAATGTGTCTTTAGGAGACATCGCCTCCACTGTGCCAGCTGTCATCACAGTTTTGGGGAGTGATTCAGAGGTTATGTCTGATCACCTGTGTGCCAGTATAAATTGGCATATTTTGAAGAAATTCATATCAAATTTGACTTTGCAACCACTCTCAGATAACACAACTGGGAAACACTGTGAAAGCAATTAGATTTAATTTCAACATGATGCAAGATGCATTAGAACAATCAGGTGAAGCAGGAGAAGATTCTGAAGCAGAGTGATGATAGACTTTACAGAAGAAAATCCATATCAGATTTGTATCATGAACATTATTTAGTATGATCTGGTGTTTGCAAAAGGTCACAGGAAGCCCAAAGGGATCTAGGTTTGGCTGTTCACTTTCAAAATAATTAAGATTATTTTTAAAACTTTGGCAAAATAGTTTTTCTAAATCAAAATGACGCAGAAAAGATGCAAAAAAGTTATATTGCAATAGATGCCGTCATGTGTTACTACACGATGGGGACACATTTTGAGAAGCGCATTGTTCGATGACTGTTCCTGTGAAAACATCACAGAGTGTTCTTCCACACACTTAGAAGGTTTCCCATACCACACACCTAGGCTGTATGGTAGACTAGCCTATTTCTCCAAGGCTGAAATCTATATAGCATATGACTGTCCTGAAGACTGGAGGCAGCTGAGGTAAGCATTTATGGATCTAAGCATAGGCAAGCAGAGAAGATGCAGTGAAAATACGGTATAAAAGTCCATCAAGCATGTCCTTGTGTAGGGTGTTTCCCATGAAAGGACTCTGCAGTCCCGAGTTTTTCTGGGTAAATCAGTAGTACTATCCACTACTGGGGACTTTATAAGCACTGTACACGTAGGCTACACTACATTTATCAAAAACCTTTCTTTTTTCAATAACTCACTTTAGCTTACTGTGACTTTTTAACTTGAAAACCTTTACATTGTAACTTTTTGGCTTTTTGTAATAAAATTTGGCTTACAGCAAAGACACCATGTACAGTTGTAAAATTATTTTCTTTCTTTAATGGCTTTTTTCTATAAGCTTTATCCTATTTAAAGTATTTATTTATGTTTTAAACTTTTAAAATATCATTTTATTTCATCTCCACATCTTGTTCCATTGGTAAATCTTTAGGGGCAATAACATAAATGGAGATGTCATCTCCTATGAGAACAATGCCTTCTTCTGGAATACCTCCAAAAGAAACTTCCAGAGACTGTTTTGTAGTTAGATTTTTAGAAAATTATTAGGAGTGCACTCTAAATTAGCGATCAAAAGTACAAGCCAATATAAAAATTAACAGTCACTTACCACCATTATCACATACTGCAAATAAATGCATGTGCTCTACTTTTATATGACTAGAAATACAGTCAGTTTATTTACATCACATCATTGCAAACATGCAAGTAATGGACTGTGCTATGACTTTGTGATGGCTACGATGTCACTATGTCGTAGGCATTTTTAGCCCCATTATAATCTTATGGGACCATTAGTCGTGATTGACCCAGATGTCATTATGTGGTGCATGACTATATAAGAAAATTAAAACAAAGAAATAAAAGCATTTTAATGATTATGAGGGATAAGATGCATCAATTTTGAAACTAACTTCTATAGAGACAATTTCCTGAGCCTAATAGAAAAGGCATACTCACAAATGAAGATAGATTTGAAAAGATTGAGTAACATATTGTTACACAGTAATCACATTTTGATTTTTTTTTAATATCTCAGTATTGAAAGATATAAAGTACAGCTTAAGAAATATGAATGCAGCTATGGTGTTAAGAGATGAAAACAAATTGTGAGTGTATTTGGTGCCTTTCTTTGTTACTGTTGAAGGGGGTCTGATTATGCCATCACAGAATATCCACTTCTGGGTAAGGATTATTTTGAGCTGAAGACTATTAAGAAGCAGGAGATGCGGAAAGAGCTTTTTGCCCTCTTCCTATCTTCTTAGGAGCAGGACATCAATTTTTCTTTGTGAAGATGCCTACTATCTCTTCTCCTGGACCAGAAGGAAAACAGTCCTTACCAATGGAGACAAAGTTAGGACTGAGATGTATCTGCACAAACAAACCTTACTAAAACAGCTTTTTTCTTCCATTAGTTTCACCTGGATATTTACTAACCCATAATTCCCATCCCCTAGAATCTGAAGCCTCTTTTCCTTTGGCTTGTCCTTCTCCACACTTATTGGTCTTTGTTAAAATGGTATATAAGCTCACTGATTTGACCACTCCTTTGTGTATTCACTTTTTTTTCCCAAGGGCTCCATGCCTATGAAAATTAGCATATTAGCATCAAATAAAATTTATATGGCTTTTCTCAGGTATACAAATCTGTTAATCTGTCCTTTGTCAGTCCAACTTGCAAGTCTCAGTTGTAGAATCTGAGGGTACAGGCAAGTTTTTGCCTCTCCTAAACTGTTGTTCTTTTTTTTTTTAATTATAAAGTCGTGGGGTACAATTCAGGGTTAGGTATACAAACGTTGATCATGCAGGTACCCTTGTTGATGAGGTGTGTCCCTCCCCTGACAGTTTCCCTCAGCTGCCAATCCCACCTCCCCCGACAGTTTCCCATTACTGCCAATCCCTTTTGTTGTTCTCCTTTAACATTTGTGTCAGTTATTAAGCTATCTTTCTCAGGTTCAGGTTCAAATATGCTCTTTGGTTTTTGGCTCTGTGGTGCTGGAGCTGGGTCTCTTCGAGCCACTCTTCTGCTTTTCCAGCTGGCTCCATGCTAGTCTATGCTCTCAAGGGGTGTTAGAGAGAGACAGGGAGGCTGAAGGATAAACAAAATCCCTGCTTCTTTCTGTTTCTTCCTCTTCCTATGAAAGTCACTTCAAACTTCCTCACCCTGGCAGCAGCAGTTCCTTCCACTGAAGCCAGTTCACAGTTTTCCCACACTGCCTGAGATGGCGGAAACACGCCTTGATGCTCTACTCCTTGTGCACCAGCACCGGCCGTCTGGTGCCTCATCCATTGGGATCTGTGTCTCAGGCTCTTGGGGCCTTCCTAAGTTCTTCAGTTTTGTTAGTTCCAACTTCTTTCTGTTGTCCCCCAACCTTGAATCCTTGAGGTGATAGCTGCTTCCTGCACTATCTCCACGATTCCTTAGAATTTGATTACATTTTAAAACATTTTAAGCAATTCCAAAAATTTTTTAAAAATTGTGGCAAATATTCATAAGATTTACCACCTCAACCATTTTGTAAGTATACTGTGCAGTAATATCAAGTACATTCATACTGTCTAGCAGCAATATCCAGAACTCTTCACTTTTCAGAACGGAAACTCTGTACCTGCCAAATAGGTACACTCCGCTCTCACCCCAGCCTTTGGCAACTCCTGTTCTACCTTCAGTCTCTGTGAATTTGACTAATCTAAGAACCTCCTGCAATCTCCAACCTTTTGTGACTAGCTTATTTCGTTTAGCATAATGTCTTCAAACTCACCCATGTTGTAACAAGAGTCAGTACTTCATTCCTTTTAAGGCTGAATAATATCCCAATGTGTGTATACACTGCATTTTTTAAATCCACTCATGAGTCAGTGGATACCTGGTTTAGAGTTCTCTTTTTTGCTCTTTCAGTTACCGGTTGCAATTCTTTCTAGTTAGCAATTCTTCACATCAAATTCTATGCTCAAATAAGTGGTATAGTTTCTACCTTCTGATTGGGTCCTGAGTGATAGGATGATCAGTAAAGAATATCTTCATATTTGACTGGGGGTGGGCTGTGACTAGACAGCCTGTGCGGGAAACCTACCTTCTGGGTGGAGGAGCTCTTGTCCCTCTGGGGAGGAAAAAAATTACTGGAGGCACCGCCACTTCACTTGCTGCAGTTTCAGGAATGAAGGTCTTCAGAGTCAGAAGATCCACTTCATGGAGCTGTTTGCATGCATACAGCAAGAGACCAATACTGGAATATGCTGTTCCCTGCTTGTTTTCTTCCAGTTACTCTCCTTGTAGTCTTCCATTTGATCTGCTTCCAAGTCTACAAATCTGTTCCTTTCTCTTCAACTGCAACCCTGGCACCAGGAGACCTGTCCAGATAAATTGGCCACTGCTCAGTCCTATTGTCCGAAAAGCAAGTTTAAAACTAGTTGCCCCCTCCCCATGTCTCTTCCTGCTGTTGGCATTTGTGGACCTTGGGCTGCAAAGTGGGCTCTGTTTCTGCAGCAGCTTTCCCCTGACCTGTGCTTTTGGATGCACACAGCTTTGCCAGTCTGACTTTATGTTTTCTGCTTTGCAGGAATTCTCTAATCTCTTGATGCCATGCATTTTGGTTTGGTGTTTATTCTTTTAAAAGATGGTATTTCTACCATTACAAAGGATTTTGAATTAGGGTAGAGATGGTCTTAGTTCACCATTTATCTCATCTTCTACATACTTCTTTGTAATTGTTTCCTCCTAAAGTTTCTATAAATGAGTTTTACAATAACAAAGCCAGATTCCCCAATAAATTGTGCTATTTTTAATGCAAACAATTAATTCCTTGAGGACATAAACTTTTAGATACTTCAGAAGGAAATTTAACTACTATAATTCATGAAATCTTTGGAGGCAACACATTGCAGCTTAATTTCTAATATGGTGTTTTATTAATTTCATAATTACTTGGATAAATAATATATGAAAATGAAATGGCAGTTATGATCACCCTATTAGTGGAAGTATTCTCAAAGTCATTTGAATAGACTTAAGGATGACAAAAATGTATTGTGTACTTTAAATTTTTTTAATCTGGGTATCCTCAGGGAATAAAAGTAAAAACATCCCCCAGAAATAGACTGGGAGTGAAAGAAATGTTTGAACATGTATGTATCTATTGTGTAGATGTTCATGATTCCTCGAGCACAAGGGCTTGTAGACAAATGGCGCCCCTGACTTGGTCAGTGCTTACTGAATGTCTACTGCATGCCAGATACCACGGTGCTAGTGTCAGGGAGATGATGGATCAACAAACTAGACATAGTGCCTGCTCACTCTGAAACTGTATGCTAGTAGGGGGTACTGATGTGTAGACAGGTAGTTTCCACACAGTGTCCTAAATAATAAGATGAGCTGAGTCCAGCCAGCTCGGGAAGGCAGAGGAGGGACATGTATTTGGTCTTGTGTACCAAGAAATAGTAGATTGCGACATGAAGAATGGATAAAGGAAGGATCGCAGAAGGCTCTCGACAGAGGCATGCAGTCTTGGCTCCAGGCTCTTGAGTGTGCTGTGGCCTCTTCCTGGAGTCCTGAAACAGTCACACTAGGTGGTGCCTGGACTGAACATGTTTCGAGGTACCCGCTTCTCTCATTTTCTTTTCTCTGGATCCACCCAGGTCTTTCATCCCACAGTCATGCTTGTGCTGTGTCACTTTTATCCTCCCTCCTCCCCTTCCTCTCTCTGTTCGCTCTTTCCTCCTTCTCTCCCTGCCTTGTACCTGATTATAGCCAGAGTGGACACTTATTACCCACACCGCCGTCAGATGGCCGTTAGCCAACCAGAGTGTGTGTTCCTCTTGATCTCTCTAGAGACTTTGAAATAAGAAACACAGCGACTCCTTGAAACACAGCCTGTTGAGTGATTTAATAATTACCCTTCAACTTGATTCATGGAAACTCAAGCTAAAGTGTATTTTTGGAGCTGTGATAAGAAACAATGCTCTTGTCTTTATTATACTATTATACAATTTTCTTTATAGATTATATTAAAATTATGTATTAAAATGGTGCTAAGTGTAACCAAATTACTCGGTTTCACCAGCAGCAGCAATGCATTAGTTCCTCAAACCAAACAATATATTGTTAATGTAGGAACTGATGCAGTTAAAAGCAGACATTCATGTTCTAATTAACTTTTCACCAAAGGTTTGCTATGTAAGATCAATTTAAGTTAAAATGATTGTAGTAAAGCATGTCATACATGCTTTTCAAGTGAGACTTGAAGTGGAGTGACTTTTAATTGTGACACCAAAGCAAAACTGTTGTAGATTTCGTTTTTGAGTTTATAAAACAATTTGTTCAGTGATGATATAGCAGAATGCAACAGTTAGATAGCACCCAAATCTGCTGCCTGACAGAGGGTTCTAAAATTTGGTAGCTTGAAGCAATAATTATTCTCATGGGTCTGAGGTTGGTTGGGGATGATGTGATCTGAGCTGGGCTAGATTGGAGAGACTTGGCTCTGCCCAAAGTCTCTGATCCTACCCTGGAACTGGCAGGCCAGCCTAGGCATGCTCTTCTCAAGGAGATGCCAGAGGCAAACAGAGCAGGTGCACACATACACGGTCTCTGAAAGCCAAGGTTCAGAACTTCTGCCTCGTTCTACTGGCCAGAACAAGCCTCAGGAGGCACCCAAAAGCAAGAGGAAGGGAAATACGCCACCACACAGTGAGAGGGCACTGCAAGGGTGACTAAGAAGGGACCGTGAAAAAAATGGAATAGTTACATATTTCTCTTACATGACACACTACAGAAAGTTACATATTTCCAAAGGGGCCGAAGCCCCAAGTGAAAACCATGAAAATATTTTGAATGACATTCAATCCCATTGACCATAATAGAAAAGACTGACAGACTTAACGAGATAACAATTAAGATCACAAAATGCATCATAATAGACAATTGCTGTGATTTGTACTCACCGCTAAGATGAATAATCAAAAAGGAAAAGGGACAAAAATATTAATTCACAAGACAAGGCATATAAATTCAACAACCAAGAAAAGATGCTCATTCTTACAGGTGAGTTTTTTTTTCCCACTCTTATTTTGTTTCAGTAACTTTGGGGGATACAAATGGTTTTTGGTCTGGACTTCAAGAGTCCTCACCACCGCCTCCTGTGCACATTGCACCCAGTAGGTGATTTTCCGTCCCTCCATCCTTTCCCCCTCCCCCTTCTGAGTCTCCTGTGTCCATCATACCCCTCTCTCTGCCTTTGCAAATCCTAGTTCAGTTCCCACTTATGAGTGAGAACACGCGGTGTTTGGGCTTCTGTTCTTGAGTCAGTTCGCTTAAGATAACGGTCTCCCATCCCATCCAGGTGACTGCAAAAGACATCATTTCATTCTTTTTCATAGCTGGACAGTATTCCATAGCGTATACACACCACATTTTCATTATCCACTGATCAGTTGATGGGCATTCAGGTTGATTCCCCATCTTTGCAATTGTGAATTGTGCTACGATGAACACGCGGGTGTTTTTGTTATACAACGACCTCTGTTTCTTCGGTAGATACCTGTTAGTGGAGTGGCTGGATCAAATGGTAGATCTACTTGTAGTTGTTTGAGAAATCTCCATACTTTCCATAGAGGTTGTACTCATTTTCCCTCCTACTAAGAGTGTGTAAGCATTTGCATCTTAATATATCATCTTGAACAGTCTTAAAAAGGCTTGCTATTTTTTAAAATTTGGAACAAATTTTGCCTCATAAAGAAGCATCCTGCATTTATGAGAGATAATACCGTCCTACCTTATTCACCAAGAAAAGTTTTCCCCTTAGCTTCTAATGTGAGACATGCCATTTGCCTCCAAGTTCTCCTTCAGATTCTTTTTTTCTATTTAGTAACAAGTAGAATGTATTTATTTCACCAGCAAACCTTGGGGTAGACATTTGGAAATCACCTCATTTTATGAGTTAGAGAAAATGTCTAATCATGTAGTTAGCTGGGCATTCATCAATGCCTCCTCGGCCCCCGAGACATATAGGAGAAAAGGAGTTTCGTATCCGAGATGAAAATAGCTGTCTTGTGGGCAGAGCATCAATTAGAATTATTATCTCCAGACCATAGGGGTTATGATTATAATTTTCTTCTTGGTCTTCTCTCGCTAGGAACCCCCAAACTGGTAATTTTTCCTGAAAGTTAACAATGATGGCTAACATTTAGTGAATATTTACTAGGTCTCAGGCATTTGACACAGAGTTGCCTGTTTAATTCTCAAAAAATGCTGAGGTGAATGTTGTGATGTCCGTTTTACAGATGGGAAAACTGAGACACGGCTAGTAAGATACTGGGCCACGGTTGAAACCCAGGAAGTCTGACTTCTCTGTGGTGCTATGTGAGAATAATTAAGTCACACGATTCTCAAGGTTGGCTAACCTCTTGCTGAACAAGGAAGACCAATTAGTTAAGAATCTCCAGTACCTTTGTCTTGGTTAGTTTGACGGTGTCAGCTAGATGAGGATGAACCCTTTAAGGCCTCCTCGCTTCTCTATTAATAAATGCAATTGATTGGCAGTCGTGGTGGACACAGATGTTTCCAACTTCCTCATGTGATCCAGACCCATGAAAAGCTAGATTCTCATCCAGCAGTATGCAGCCTCAGCGGTCATGATATTTACTGTTACTACCAGGTGTTTTCAGTCTGTATTCCCTGGGAACCGGGCCAATATTCAGTGGGAACCCACTAGAACTCTGGCTATCCTGGTTGTTCCAATGATGGCACACCGTTGGTGAAGAGCCATCACCCCAACTCTCCGACCCCATTCTCTCCTGAGATTTCCACATCGCCAAACAACCTAGCAACCTCAGAGTTGATGTCTGGCACAGCAGGGAGCTGAGGACCCTGGCCCTGCTCTGCAGCCAGGGTCCGTTCTTCCATCTTGCCTCCCTCAGATGCTCTGGAATGTCCGCCTTACCTGTCCGCATTCAGGGGCAGCAGACCACTGAAGACGTAGTGTCGGGAGGGCCGTTCTTTTAAAGATGAGAACTTGGTTGCTCTGCTGCTCTGAACCCCATTAATTCATCTGTAGAGTGGGAAAAAACCAATATCTGCTCTGCTCTTGTCCCTGGGCCGAGGGCAGGATCATGGAAGAGGAAAAGGCTGAAAACCTGCTTTACACACTGGGAAACACAAACCCAGAGAACTTCAGCATCTGAAGGCATTTCATTCTCAGCTCCACAGGGGCTGTAGTTTTTTTCACACGTGGAATGAAGTGTTAGTTGTTTTTTGTGAAGTTTGTATTTTAAGTTATTATAGAGTGTATGATTTCTGTATTTATTTTTTTATTTTAACTTAGCATCGTTATTATTGTGTTTTAGGCAGGGTCTTGCCCTGTTGTCCAGGCTGGAGTGCAGTGCCAAGGTGAAGCTCACTGTGGCCTCGAACTCCTGGGCTCAAGTGAGGCTCCTGCCTCAGCTTCCTGACGGCAAGCTTGAACCACCATATCTACCTTTTTTTTTGGTAGAGACCCAGTCTTATTTCATTGACCAGGCTGTTCTTGAATTTCTGGTCTCAAGTGATCCTCTTGCCTCAGCCTCCCAATGTGCTGGAATTATAGGTATGAGCCACCTCCCCGGGTCTGATTTTTCGCTTTAGTTTCTTTCTCTTTTTTGTTTCTCCAAATACTACTCTCAAGCAGTGCATTCATCCTTAAGAGTAATTGAAGTTGTACCAGAAAGTTTATCACAAGAATGTAGGAAATTAAAGGCTAAAACACTTTGCTAATTAACATTGAGATACAATGTAAATACGAAAGTGCAGATTTATAATTTATTTCAAAATTTAATTTTCATCCTCACACTCACTTTAAAATTAATATTTTGGTCACTTTTTCTGCAGTTGAGATCTTTGGTTATTTTCTTTGTGAACATATTTTAGTTTTTAAATCTTTTTTCTGTTGCCACTGTGACCACTGTATCACTTTTCAGTTTCACTATTTTAAAACAAAGATTCTATTAATAGGATTGAACATTCCCTTTCTGAGATATCTTTTTCAAAAAAATTTTTTTTTTTTTGAGCTGGAGTCTCACTCTGTCACCCAGACTGGAGTGCAGTGACCGCTCCTGGCCACTGCAGCCTTGACCTGCTGGGCTCTGGCAATCCTTCCGCCTCCACCTTGCAAGTAGCCAGAACTACAGGCACGCGCTACCCTGCCCGGCTAATTTTTTGATTTATTGTAGAGATGAGGTCTCGCCAAGTTGTCCAGGTGGGTCTCGAACCCACAGGCTCAGGCAATCCATTCACCTCAGCCTCCCGAAGCGCGGGATTACAGGCTGAGCCACTGAGCCTGGCTCTTTTTCAAAATTTTTAAAACAGCCTTAGTGAGATAGAATTCATATAGCATGTATTTACCCATTTAAAGTATATAACTCAATGACTTTTACTATATTCACAGAATTGTGTCATCATCGACTAAAACAATTTTAGAACGTTTTCATCATCCCCCAAAGAAACCCTGTACTCTCTAGCAATGATGCCCCATTTTCTCTCTTTCTTTCTTTTTTTATTATTATAAAGATGTGGGGTATAATTCAGGGTTAAACATACAAACATTGATCATGCAGGTACCCTTGTTGATGAGGTGTGCCCCTCCCTCCCCTGGCAGTTTCCCTCAACTGCCAGTCCCCCCCCTCACCCCCCCGATGGTTTCCCATTACTGCCAAACGGTTTCTTATAGCATTGTGAATGTTCAAGGTCCCGTTTTCTTCTGCTGTCTCCCACGCCCCACCCAGGCCGTGGACACCCATGAATCTATTTTCTATGTCTGTAGCTTGTCTATTCTGGACATTTTGTATGTATGGAAGCATGGAGTATGTGCTCTTTGTGATTGACTGCTTTCACTTACTGTAACGTTTTCAAGGTTTCTATGATATTCTTTGGATGAGACATCATGTGTCATCTAGGAATAAACTTCTGCACTTAATTGCTCTTTATGTATTTCTGTATATTGCCTCGCCAAATAGACCATAAATATCCAGGGACTGTTTTGACGTCTCAGCCTTCTGCTGAGAGATGCTCCTTCCGATCTTGTGCTCTGGGGTGGCACACGAAAGTCTTTACCTGGGCCCTTTCCCTGGATCCAGTTTGGGGATGGATGCCGGACCCAGCTGATCCTACCCTGGGATTTTAGAACTGGGAACTGAGCCTTTGGGTTCCACATCTTCTCTCGAGCTGGAGGTGAGCTGGTCGTGTATGCCACTGTGAAGAAGAATATGATAGGCAGGAAAGAGAATGAAGCCAATCTGAGGGATCTGAGACACAAGGCCGCGTTCATGTTTCTGACTCTGTTTCTCTCTGGGGCCCAGGTGCATCCCTGACCCTCCTATGTTATCTCATTTCATGTTTTGCAGCAATTATGGAGGCATGGAAATCATCACTCATCTAAAGTATGCGTAGGATTCAGGCGTGTGGGTCAACTGTCTCTGGGGACATCATTTTTAACGGGTAATCACAACCTAACATAATTAGTATTTAAGCCTGGTAGGTTTAGCATCCTAGGCATTTTACGTTGGCTGAAGTTGTCTCCCATGAGCAAACTCAAGTTCTCAATTTACGTTAGTGACATAGGACCAAATTCTGTGGGCACTCTTTGATCATTAAAAAATACATCCCACGGCACATGCCTATATGGAACACAACCAGAGTTTCTCTTCCACATTTCATTGGTTTGAATGAATTCATTTTCCATTCAGGCTTGCTTAGGATCATGCAATAAGTCATTAGAAATAAAAAATAGGAACGAAGAATTAAGACATGCAGAACGTTTTTCTTCTTTAAATGTACCCGTCAACATTATGTGCATGCATCACATACTTAAAAGGAAATGCAGAGTTAACTTATTAGTACTTTGTTTCATTACATCTATCGATTAGTTGCTTAACAAAAAGGTTTGGATCTTGATACTGTAAAACTTCTGAGATTATATAGACGTTCTCATTTGTCCAGGAACATATAAAAGACAAACTCTAAGAAAAAAATCGTGACCCCTTTTATTATAGTTTTTCTATGTGGTGTGTGTTGCAGAAAGGGAAGTCTTGGCATTTATAAAATTTCTGTGTGTTTGTGGAAATTCCCGGCCCTTTTTTCATGCTGCTTTTTATTCCGGTGTCCTATTTTGCCACTGTTTACAGACAAACCTTAACATCGACTCTCCTTACTAACTTATGAAATGGCTGCTTGGACAAAGCTTTGAAGGACAAAGATAAGAGAAAGAAAAATATCGGTCTGGGAAGGGAGAAGAGAATGTGATGGGTCAAGAAGCAGGAGTGGGATGTGAACCAGATTTCTGCCAAGGCAGGGGGCACATTCTGGGGAGGTGTGGGAAGCAGCCCTTCAGATCCCAGCAGGAGAGAGGTCCGGGGTCTGGGAGGCCAGCCCAAGCCTACGGGGGGTGGGGGTGGGGGGGGCACGGACCCTGCGTCAGGGGTTGTGCTAGCCATCCTTATGAGTCAGCTCGAGGGCACCAAACTTCACCAACGTGCGGGGTTTCTCATTGGGGAAGAAGTCAAGGACCCGGGTGGCTTCTGTAGAAGAGAGAAGACTGGAGAGAACAGGGCCCAAGCTGCGTGGGATCTCTGAGCCACGGTGATTACACTGAACAGGAACTTTTCAAGCTACTTTACTTGGGGGCATTGCCAAGGGGTGGCGGAGGCAAAGTTGGCTGGGCTTTGAGCTCCAAACTCCGTTTCAACCACACAAATGGTCTTTATGTGGTTTTTGTATAAGCATACAGAGGATTTTGCATAAGGCTTGAGAGAGAAAAAGCACTCCGCTGCTAAAATATTAAAAAGTTAGAAATCTTCCCTCAGAAGGTTTTTATTTACTTATTTTTATTCTAGACTCAGGCGGTGCACGTGAGGATTGGTTATATAGGTGTATTGCATTAAGGCACGGTTAGTGCTTCTGAGTATCCTCCCCCAGCCCCAGCTGTAAGCATGGTACCCAACAGGGGGCTGCACAGCCTTTAATCCCCATGCCTCCCTCCTTTAGACATGTCCCACGTCTGTTCCCATTCCAAGGAGTATTTCTCTAACTTGATGCTCCAAGACTGCTCTGGAGGGAGCGAAGCGTGTCTAAGTCTGGTTGGGCTCTCCCTGACTCTCCAGGAAGCTACTCTGGGTCTAGCTGTCAAGGATCCTATGTGACATGGCAGGCGACAGAGAGGACTTGCTTCCGGAGGAGGAAGCAGAGGCCACAGGAAGTGGCACAGGAGGGGTCTCAGCAGGGCGAGGTCTCAGTGATGCCCTTTGACCACGAGCCCAAGAGCAGTCAGAGGCCGAGCGTTGCGTGGAAAATCGTTCAACAAATCTTTGGGTCCAAAAGGGCAGTTGTTTTATTTCACTTAATTTCCTGTCAATAGAGCTTGACAAGTGACCCACTTATAAAACTGAGTGAGCCCTGGGGACAGGGCAATGACCTCAGCCAGGTTTCCATTCTGTGTTGATCAATGCATGGGCGCTGGCGGGTAGGGAGGGAAATGGAGCCGGGCGTCACTCCCACCATCCCTTGCATGGGTGTCCGCAGGCCCAGCTGGCTGGAACACGGTGGCACCAGCATGAAGAGTCTCAGTACCACTGATGACACAGTGAACTTCTGAGGCCTACAGACCCCAACTGGAGACATCAGGGGACCACTTACCTAAGAAATGCTTTGGAGCCGGGTTCGGTGGCTCAGCCAGCAATCCCGCGCCTTTGGGAGGCTGAGGTGAGTGGATTGCCTGAGCCCGCGGGTTCGAGACCAGCCTGGGCAGGCGAGACCTCATCTCTACAATAAATAAAAAAACCCCAAAAACTAGCCAGGTGTGGTAGCACGCGCCTGTAGTTCTGGCTACTTGGAAGGCTGAGGCGGAAGGATCGCCGGAGCCCGGCAGGTCGAGGCTGGGAGACAGAGTGAGACTCTGACTCAAAAAAAAAAAAAGAAAAGAAATGGCCGGACTCGGTGGCTCAGCCTGTAATCCCGCGCCTTTGGGAGGCTGAGGTGAGTGGATTGCCTGAGCCCGCGGGTTCGAGACCCGCCTGGGCAGCGAGACCTCATCTCTACAATAAATCAAAAAATCAGCTGGGCATGGTGGCGCATGCCTGTAATTCCGGCTACTCAGAAGGCTGAGGCGGAAGGATCGCCGGAGCCCAGCAGGCCGAGGCTGCGGTGGCCGGGAGCGGCCACTGCACTCCAGTCTGGGCGACCGAGTGAGACTCCAACTCAAAAAAAAAAGAAATGCTTTGGGTCTGTCACTTAAAAAGCGCAAGCTCCTAGGCCTCACTTAAAATCTACTGAATGAGAATTTCTGGGGCGGGGGGCACTCCAGAATATGCTTTTGCTCTCAGGCATGCTGACCTCTGCGCATCACCTGAACGATTGCTTTAAGGCCTGGAACAGCTCAACATGACTCTCCATCGCCTCACCGGTGTTATCCACGACACAGTGGCCAAGACTCTGCAGCCATACTGCAGAGGAATGACTGCGCCTCAAGATCACTATACTGCGGGCGGGGGATGAATCTCGGGGCAAGACCCAGCCTGTGGATGGCTCACTGGGAGAGGGCACAGGAGTGGGGGACTCTCCGGACAGAAGAGGAAGATCAGAAATCGGGGTGTGTGTGTCCCTGAGGGGACCCGCTATGAAGAGTTTAGTTTGTAGTCCTTTTCCCCTTGAACTTTGGGAATAGTGATATTTGGCATCGGGTTTCATTATTCCCTGGTTAACTCCCATGCTTCTATGAAGTCTCTTATGTATGTATAGGATATTTTACTTTGTGTCACGGGGGGGAGTCAGGACAGAGCAGCAAAGGGGGGTGGCTTCCCTAGAACCACCCCGCGACCGAAGCCAGGTCTGAGACAGCTTCAGTTAAAGGCTGGAACTTACAGAATCCCAGGCAGGGGCCACAGGGCAGTGAGTGGGTGCCAAGGCGTAGCAGGAGGGACATGACAAGGACAACAGTCACCAGTGGCCACTGTCTCTCCTTCTGCTCCTTTCCTCTTTAACAAACTCCAGAAATTTTTACTGTACCATGACTTAGCACTGCTCTTACCAAGGTCACCCATGACATCCAGGTTTCCAAATTCAACGATAAATCCAAAGGTATTCTCTTTGACTTATCAACAGGCATTTGCTTCTTGAAAAGCTCTTCCCTTGGCTTGCAGATAAGTGTTCCATCTTGGTTTTCCTTGTCCTTCGCAGGGTGCTCCTTTGACATCACCTTTAGTCATTCTTTCTCAATATTGACATGCCCTAGGGTCCGTTGGACATTTCATTCTCTATTCCCTCCACTCAACTCATGGATTGATGAGTCCCAAAATATTTATCTCTAGTTCCAGCCTCACTGGTGAATGCAACTGCTGACTCTTCATCTCCATTGGGATCTGGGATGAGGCTAGATTAACATACCCAGACAAAATTTACCATTCCTTCCCTGCTGCCCCAAACCTGTTCACCATCAGCTTTCCCTAAACTTCAACTGCTCAGGCCAGAAAACTTGATGTTCTCCTTAACTCTTCTCTTCCTCTCACATTTTACACCCAGTTCAACAACACACCCTCTTGGCTCGAACGGGAAGATATATTTAAGATGTGTCCACTTCTCACCACTTTCACCATTAACCCCCTCTTCCAAAATACTGTCTCTCACCTGGAGTTTTGCAATACATCCAGATGAAAACCAAACTTGCTCCTGCATTCCCCCTAGCTCCTGTGTGGTAAATTATTAACTCAGCCATCCAAACCTTGAATGTTTCAAAGAAAGGTTGGCCCTTGCCTGGCTGCTGAGAAATGACCTCTAAGTCCTTGGACTATTTAGTCTGATAAGAGTGTCTTTGTTTGACCGAGTGCTTAGGTCACTATTGAGAGTTTATGTTAATAAGATGCTAATAATATATGTGGGGCCTTGGGGCCACATGATATGGGTTTTATTTCTGGAGGAATGGAGACTGAGCATGAAGCTTAGTTTTATGCATCAACTTGGCTGGCACTCAGTGCCCAGATATTCGGTTAAAAGTTATTCTGGATGTTTCTACCAAGTATTTTTTTTTGAGATTGATGTATAGACTGGCAGACTTTGAAAAAAGCAGATTATCTTTCATAAAGTAGGTGGGCCTCATCCAATCAATTGAAGGCCTTAAGAGATCAAAGACGGACCTTCCTGGAATTCTGCAAGAGAAAATTCTGTCAGCAGACTGCCCTGGGACTCAAACTGCAACTCTTTCCTGAATCTCCAGCCTGCCAGCCTACTCCATCAGATTTCAGATACACCAAACCTCCACAACTGTGTGCGCCAACTTCTTCAAACAGATTTCTCTATGAATACACACATCCCGTTGCCCTGTTGCTCTGGAGAACTCTGACTAATAAACTGGGCCATTAACGTCAGTCCTATGGGTGGTCTCCCATGCCTATAGGACAAATCTCACTTAAAAAACCTGGACATCAAGGCTGAGTGAGTTTCCCCAGCTGGCGATGCCTGTGGGTACTGCTCACACACTCCATTGCTGGGAGAATTCAGTGCTATCTCTATGATTCCACAGGGAAGAGATAAGGAGAAGCTTGCACCTTTTCTCTTCTGGATCATGTCCTAGGGGCCTTTTCCCATTCCTGACTTTATTCTGTACCCTTTCGCTGTCATCAAGCCTAACAGTGAGTAGAACAGCTTTGAGTTCTGTATCTCTAGCGAATCCTTGTACCGAGGGGTGGTGTTGGAGGAGTCGCCCGAATGTATCCCAACCCTGTCCTTTCCTCACAGGAAACTTTTAAAATACAAAGCAGATACGTCCCTAGTCTGCCATCAACTTTTCAAATCTGTGATTTTGTTTTTACTTATGATTACACACAAGTCTTAGCATAATTCTTGTGATCACACATAACTTCAAAGTCTGTGTACATCTCTTATACTTTAATCCTTCTAATGAGCTGACAAATACACTGTTCCCAATCAACACACACAGTAGCGCTACAGTTGTGTGTGTTTTGGGATAGCTGTTTAAAGACAACCCTAAATTATAACTTAGTGTGACTTAGTAAAGAATTCAAAAGTTTAACTTGCTTCTCTTTCTTGTTTCACTGATTTTTACAAGCATCTGGATTCATAGATTGTCTATGGAATGTGAGGAGTGTTAAATATTCCCATGAACATGCCTTTCAATAATTACAAGGCAGCATTTCAGATACAGGGAATTCTAATGAGATGGGCATAGTCATGACCGAAAATAAAACGTAGACATTTCTTCCTTATCTTCAGCCCTTGTCTTCAACAGGCGAATAAACGCAAATTAAAACACAGGTGAGTCTTGCTTGGTTCTGAGACAGTGGAAGGATTTCCCCAGTGTTTAAATATAACTTGTATAATCAGGCTGGGTACGGTGACTTATGTCTATAACCCCAGCAGTTTGGGAGGCCAAGACGGGAAAATTACTTGAAACCAGGAGTTTGAGACCAGCTTGGGCAACATATAGAGACCCTAACTATACAAAAAAGCCATTAAAAAAATTCAGATTCAAAGAACATCTGAGCAGGATTGATACCGGGGCATATTGCGTGATGGTGAGACTTGGACTTCTATGAAAGCCCATCACTGAGGTTGTGAGCATGCTATTCGGTGGGTGGCTTTTTCAACCCTTACTTCCCTTACTTCAGAAGTCCCTAGTATCTGTTGTTCCCGTCCTTGTGCCTGTGTGTGCCCACTTTTTAGCTCTCACTTGTAAGTGAGAACATGTGGTAGTTAGTGTTCTGTTTATGCGTTAATTTGCTTAGGATAACGGTCTCATGAGCAGCTTTTTTGAGACTAGTTATCAAGCCTGCTCTTTCTACTTTCCTCTTACTGCCAGAGAAGATCATTTTTGTTCCTATACTTCTTGAGATTCTCCGAAACTCCATCGGTGTCTTCCCTCCGTAGGTGATGCCTTTGTTCTTACTGGAGTCTGTGTGAGAGGATCCAGTGGCATGACCCGTCTTCCACCCAAAGAGACCACAGAGTTCGGGCCCCTCCCTGTGCTTGCCTCCTTTTTCTGCAGTGTGGCACTGGGCACATTTCTGAACAAAAATCTCCTTGGTTTTTTCAACATGAGTGCTATGGAGTTTCCCAATCGGAAGCCTGAGGACTCACTCCCTCCCATCTCTTTTTATATTTTTAAAAATTTTGTTTTAGGATCAGGATGTGGGGTACAAGTGAGGATGAGCCACATAAGTGGCTTCTGGCTGGTCCTCACTCCACCTGGTCATGAACCAAGTACCCTTTCTGTTGTCATGTGCTCCTTCCCCTGCTTCCTCCCTCCTTCCTCTACCAGCGACTGAGAAGCCAGTGTGGTAATTCCTAAAAGATCTAAAAATTGACCTTCCATACGTTTCAGTGGTCCCTCTCCTGGGAGTATGCCCAGAGAAACATAAATCATTCTACAAAAAGTCACACCTTCTTGCATTGTTTATTGCCATGCTATTCACAGCAGCAGAACATGCAACCCTCCCATCTCTTAATGACTCCCTGTTTCTCTCACCGTGACAGCCAGAGCCCACAGGATGCTACATTATCTCCTCTTCGCAAATCCTTTCTGTCCTCAGCCCCGCTACTTCTCCATCACTCACTCCACTCTGACTTCATGAGCTGACTTCAAGTTTTCCTTGGACTCTCCAGTCTCAGGACCACTGCGTGTACTTGCCACTTACTGTTTCCTCTTCCTGGAAGGCTTTTCGCTCAAATACCTGCGTGGCTTACTCTCTTTCCTCAGACCTTGTTCAATGCCGCCTAACCGAAAAGTGTCCCTTGTCTACAGTGTATAAAATAGCATTTCACCTCCATTATTTTCTTTCTCTTTCCAAGCTTTGTTATTTTTTACAGCACTTTTAACCTAACCACTTGAAAAATTATGCATCTATGCGATTACATGTGCATTGTCTATTTTCCTCCACTAGAAAATAAGTTCCATGAAATCAGGAAATTTGTCTATTTTATTAACTTCCATGTTCACTGTCTCTTGTACTAATAGCCCTGTGTGGCATATAGTAAATGCTTCATAAATACTTGTGGAATGAATGAATGAACAACATAAAAATAGAGGTAATATAAGAACGAAGATTGACCTTATACTTTGAAATCTTTCTACACTCCTTACCTTCTATACCTGTATGTTACCTGCCACTAAGACCTCTCATTTCCCATTGGCACTATTTCAGATATAACTTGTCCGCCATTCATATACTCTGTCTTATACCTTTAAAAAATTAAAAAAACACTTTTTAAAATTATGGTAGAATATAGATAACATAAAATTTACTATTTTAAGCACTTCAGTGTACAATTTACTGGCATTAAAAACACTAACAATAATGTGCAATCATTACTACCATCCATTTCCAGAACTCTTTCATCATTCCAAAGAGGAATTCTGTATCCATTAAACAATAACTCCCCATTTCCTCTCCCCAGTCTGAGTAACCTGTATTCTACTTTATGTCTCTATGCATTTGCCTATTCTAGGTAGCTCATATAAGTGGAATATAGTATTTATCCTTTTGTGACTGGCTTATTTTACTTAGCTAATTTATTTGAGGTCATCCATGTGATAGCATGTATCAGAATTTTCTTCTTCTTATGGTTGGACAGCATTCCATTGTATGTACACACATTTTAAAATCCATTCATCTATCGACAGACATGGGTTGTTTCCACCTTTTGGTTGTTGTGATTAATTTTGCTTTTGAACATTGGGGTACAAATATCTGTTTGAGTCCCTGTTCTCAGTTCTTTTGGATGTATGCCTAGGAGTGGGATGGCTGAATTATATAGTAATTCTATATTGAACTTTTGAGGAACCATTAAACTATTTTTCACAGCAACTGTACTACTTTGCATTTCCATCAGCAACGCATAAGAATTCCCCTTTCTTCACACCTCCACCATCTCTTACTTTACCCCGGTTTTATTCGATAATAATCTTCTCAATGGCTGTAAAACGACATCTCATTGTGGTTCACATAGCCTTTTACCCAACGCCTGGACTGAGGAAAGCATCTCCTTGGGAATGTACCTGCCCTCCATAGTTGCCCTTCCTCCTCTATTTGACCATCGTTGCTCATGGAATTTTGTGGAACACCACCCTGATGTAGATTTGAGCAATGTTTTTACAAAGATGATGATGAAAACAATGAGATTAGCTGGGCTCGGTGGCTCAGCCTGTCATCCCGCGCCTTTGGGAGGCTGAGGTGAGTGGATTGCCTGAGCCCGCGGATTTGAGACCCGCCTGGGCAGGCGAGACCTCATCTCTACAGTAAATCAAAAAATCAGCCGGGCGTGGTAGCGCATGCCTGTAATTCCGGCTACATGGAAGGCTGAGGCGGAAGGATCACCGGAGCCCAGCAGGTCGAGGCTGCGGTGGCTGGGAGCGGCCACTGCCCTCCGGTCTGGGCAACAGAGTGAGACTCCAACTCAAAAAAAAAAGAAAACAATGAGACAGCAAAGCATGTATAGAGAAGAGAGCATCGAAAAAGAAGATTAAGGCAGATTATTTGGAAATAAATTTAAAGGATGCGGTGGCGGTGGGGAGCGGATCAGAATATAGGATACTGACAGGAGGTCTCCTCAGCCCAGGGATGAGATAATTTTGAAGAGAAAGTGCTCTGGAGTTGCAGAGTCCAGTGTTTTGAAGAGCAATCGCTGGATTTGGGGAATTCATAGTAAGAAATTCATAACATTTGAGAATACAGTTTGAGTTTACTGGAGGAGGTAAGGTAGAATAAAATACCAAAGAATTGACAAAAGAATGGGGGATTATTATAATTTCAAGATGATTCGCAGTAGAGGAAAGGGGGAGGAGAGAAGAGCTGGGGGAGGGTTTTTTAAAAACGGGAAAACAAGAGGAACAGCCCAGCCACAGAGACAAGCCTCGGGCTGGGTGCTTCTTGGGACTACTGACGTTGGCTTCAGCTGACACCCTAAGCCAGGCAGATCCTAACAAGAGATATTTCCTTCTATCTTAGAGCGGTAGATCCTTTACCTCTTTGAACACCAGCACTCCGCCAAGATTTCACTTTGAAAAGCAGATGAAGAGAGGAAGACAGCATTGTTACAGCCTTGACCTTAAGGAGCTAAGCAGTAAAAATGTTCAACCTGTAAATCTCAGAGGAGGATTTAATCTCTCCTGTGAGAAACGGAGCTTCGGTTAAAAAAAAAAGAAGTTATTTACTCTTCTTAGTGACATCACTTCCCAGGCTTTGTGCGCCCAGAAGTCCTTTAATATGTCAATGGTCCCAACAACATAGTGATTAGAGATGTTAAATGTCACCTGAAGGAGTCTTGACTGAAGAGACATTAGGGGCAATGTATTAAATGTCCCGAGGGGATCTCAAGGTCGCAAGAAAAGCACACCATCAGTTCAGGCTACAGTTGTCTATGGTTGCAGAGGGGGATCTCATGCTGATATCTGATGATTTGAATTCTGACATACCTTTGCATGAAGACTTGTTGGCAAGATTAGGAGAAGCAACCAAACCTGATGCAATAATGGACCAGATTAGGCCTACTCTAGTGACTGGCTACTACCCTTATATGCCTATGAAGACGTCTGTAGTAGTCAGCTGGAGGTCAGAGTTCTTCTTGCTCAAAGGAAGACAGATCCAAGAATCCAAGACTTCTAATGCAAGGCCTCGAGTCTCCTTTCAGTAGAAAATTGAATCTCTGAAACTTTCTAGGTCTTCCTCAAGTTGCCTTCTCAAATATTGTTTAGTGTTATAAGAAATTCTTAGACATAGTCCAAAAGACCACCCTGATGCAGAACTTCTGGAGAATGCTGTATTGATCACACAAGACGTTTCCTCTGACAGTAGGTTAAAGAAAGGCAAATCAGAGTGCTAGTATTTTATTGACAAACTGGAGTAACTGGATGAAAAAGTGGAAGGATCATAGAATTGAAACAAACAAATTAGTGCTCTGAAATAGGGAATTGAATATAATGGACATAAACTTTATATTTCCCTGTTTTGAGACTTGGTTTTGACTTACTTTGTATAAGAAACATAAAAAGTGCATTATTCTTAACCGGATTACTGCCAACCAGTCCTACTCTAAGAGCTCGTCTCTGAAGACCTGTGGGAGGAAGATGTGAGAATGGGGAGATCTTTTCGAAGGATGTTCAGTCATTCAGGTAAAGCTACAAATATCTTGGGAGTTCACTCCCAAGACCTTTCTCTGGGCTGGATTCACACTTCGCAAGCCGAAGGCGTGTTTCCTAAGTAGCAGGGCCCAACTGTATTTAAGTCTCTGCTGCTCCTTTTCAGCAGGGCTCCGGTCCAACAGAGTTTAAGGGTTTGCTGGAGCTCCGTGGAGAGCCAGAAGAGAATAACCCCTCTGTCTGGAACATCAAAGTCCAGAGAAGAGACTCCCCGGTTTCTGGTGTTATTCAAATAGAAGTTGAAGAAAAGCTTCAGAATGCAGTTTCCCTATACAAACAGCAGAAGATGCCGAGAGTGCAGAAACGCACAGAACACAATCTGGGCTGCAAAAAGCAAGGGGCCATGCCCAGTCACATGGCAAATGCAGAGATTTTGGGACAAGTAGAGCCCTGTGTATTAACTGGCGAATAGACTTATTTATGCCTGTGTACAGAGTTGATTGTTATTTTTATTTTTTCTTGAAATGTAAGCATGAGAGAATGGTAGGGTTGTTTATACCAGTCTTAACATTTTCTGTTTTGTTGATATTGTTAGAATGGCAGCTAAAGGTATATAGACCACTAAATTAATACTTAAAAAGATAAGTTTTCTCAGAGTTAATTTAGAACCCAAGTCTGGTATTCTTAATCAAATGAAATATTTATGAAATGGATTTTCTCTTAATTCTGGATTCTTCATGACTTTACAGTATCAACAAGTTGTGGTATTTACAATATTTGTCAAAAGTTAAAATTTTGCAAATATGAGGCGATTACCATACTCCTTTAATAAACTTCGCATGCAAAACTTTAAGCTTTAACATTGGCATTTAGATTCTGCATGAAGTATGTGTTTGTAGTATTTAAAATGCAC
The DNA here is from genome assembly GCF_000164805.1 of Carlito syrichta. Lineage (NCBI taxonomy): Eukaryota > Metazoa > Chordata > Mammalia > Primates > Tarsiidae > Carlito > Carlito syrichta. The sequence goes on along the minus strand of NW_007259952.1, from coordinate 213,853 downwards.
GCGGAAACACAACTTCTTTGAAAAATAGACCCTAAAACTTGATAGATTTTTCATTTCACCAACGGAAATGCTTTATCTTAGTTTTTTCCACTGCGCACTCTTCATTTTTCCTTCATCTAACCTGCCCATTAATATCTTTCATTATAAGGTAGATTTGCTGTTTGCTTTTATTTATTCACTTATTTTTTACCTTGTAGTCTTTTAAAATTGGCATGTATTTAAGGTATTTTTCTTCCTTGATTGAAAACGTGTGTATATTTAATTATATCAGTTTACCAAATGAAAATAAGTCATACTGGTTTTGGGCCATTAAGATAAGTGCGGTTTTTAAAACACAACCTTTTAGGGTAATAAACACATGTGAAATGACTTATGGTATTTTAGACTATGAAAGAGATTGCCATGAGGCATTCACTGGAAATTTTGCTTTGTATAAAAAGCAAGAAAAAAGACAAATAATAATTAAAAAAAGAACGAAAAAGAAAAGAGGAAATTAGAGTAGTTTTGTCTTAAAGTAAAGAAGAAAAAAAGTCTGGTTGTACCAGAATGTGAAAAGATAGTAGGCTGGGCTCGGTGGCTCAGCCTGTAATCCCAGCACCTTGGGAGGCTGAAGCGAGTGGATTGCCTGAGCCTGTGGGTTCGAGGCCCACCCAGGCAACTTGGCGAGACCTCATCTCTACAATAAATAAAAAGTCAGCCGGGCGTGGTAGCGCGTGCCTGTAGTTCCAGCTACTTGGACGGCTGAGGCGGAAGGATCGCCGGAGCCCAGCAAGTCAACGCTGCGGTGGCTAGGAGCGGCCACTGCACTCCAGTCTGGGTGACAGAGTGAGACTCCAACTCACACACACAAAAAAGATAATAAAAGCTACGTTTGGGGTGTACAGTAAGTCCTAGAAGCCTTGAGGAAAAGTAAACTTTATTTCTCTGCAAATAGTTTGAAATGAAACAATAAAATGCATTGAAAATTTGGTAGCCTTTGATCGATTTTGATGAATTTATTCATAAAACGGAAAACAGGCCGATGAATGCTGCAAAATGTTACATGGGCAACAGATAGAAAAAGGGAAATTGTATTTTTTTTGTTAAGATAACGTTGAGATCACAGGCTTTAAAAAAGGTGTTGGTTTGGACCAGGAACTCCATGCTCTGGCTGTCCTGGTGATAAATCCAAGTGCAGGTTGAACATCATGTAAAGTATGTTTGGCCTGTGGAATTGGAAATTGGAAAAGGCTAGAAGCAGTTCGATCTGATACATTCTCTGCATACATGAGCGATAGTTAAACAAACAAAAAGCACACAGAAAACATGAGGCAGAAAAAGCCAGATTTGGGGCATTGATGGAAGAACCAACGGAGTGGCAGGGAAGAGGGAGGTGAGGCATGGGGGAGATCCAGGGTGTGCCTAAGGTTGCTTCCTCTGAGCGTGGAGAGATACAAAGGGTAGAGAGCTGGGAGTTCTGGGGGGGAGAGAATTCCAGGAGTTCTGTGAGATGGCCTTGATCTTAGGCAAGCGGGAGGAGGCACAGACACTCTTTCTGAGAGGAAGGAAGAGGCTAGCCTGGAGGTTTGATCAGGGAGATACTTGTGTGAGTGCAACGGACGTGAGGCCGGCAGCCCATGGCAGGCAACGTGAATGCGGCTCGTGAGTTTCTCTAAAAGTAATGAAGAGGAGAGGACAGGGGGTCATTGATATAGAGGGAGGAGTGAGCCCTGGGCTGTTTTTAAGCGACCTCCCATATGACCCTGTAATTCCCCTACTGGGAATATACCCTGAAGAACTCAAATCACTCTATCAAAAAGATACCTGCACAGGAATGTTTATCGCAGCGTTGTTCACAATAGCAAGAACCTGGAACCAACCATGCTGTCCATCAAAGGAGGACTGGATTAAAAAAATGTGGTACATATATACACGATGGAATACTACGCAGCCTTAAAAAAAATAAAATCATGAATTTCGCAGCAACCTGGATGGAGCTAGAGTCTATAATACTGAGTGACCTCTCACGGAAACAAAGATCTGAGCATCACGTGTTCTCACTCATATCGTGGACCTTGATCATCTACCATAATACTTCAAAAAAGAAAAAAGGACTGACAGTGGCGGGAAACTATGGGGGGCAGGGAGGGGAAGGGAGGTGGGATTACCGGTAGTCAATGTCGGTCTTGACATTGCCTGAACGATGCACATTTGTATACCTAACCCTTAACTGTACCCCACAATTTTATAATAAAAAACATGTTCAGGAAAACAAAGAAAAAGAAAAGAGGACAGGGCTCAGGTCGTGGGACCCGTGAGCTTCCCCTCCTTCAAAATCCACATGCTGTCGGCTTCGCAGACACTTGTGAGGGCGTTGGCGCTCACGGGGGCGGGGGCGGGTGGGCAGGCCCGGACCTGCTCTTGTCTCGCCGCTTGGCCTCTCTCCCTCGCTGCGGACGCGCTTCATTCGGTTGGGCGCGCCTTCGGGGGCCTCCGCTGGCACAACGTGGGCTCTAACATTTTCTCCCATGCATTTATTCTGTGATCCTGGAAGCAAGGCACAGAAGGAAACAAGGGCTACGCAAAGCGGACGGGCGGAGGGAAAGGGAAGCCCCCAGCCACACGTGTCCCCCGCGTCCTTCTAGCCGTCTTCTGCCAGCTGGCTCAGGCGGGGGCAGGCGTCGTCTGTCGTCTCTTTCCCGCCTCACTGTAAAGATGTGGGGCCCAGTTCGGGGCTAGTAGACGAACAGCGATCGTGCCGGGCCCCTCGCCGAGGAGGTGTGCCCCCCTCCCCGGGCGGTCTCCCCCCTCCGCCCCCCGCTGGCCGAGGAGA
>NW_007259952.1:191149-210057 GCF_000164805.1 Carlito syrichta | reverse complement strand
TCCTCCCTTGTCTGCCGACTTCTGGTGCAAGCTGGGTCTCCCGGCTCGTCTGCTGAGAAGGCATCTCCTTGGCGGCTGTGATGTCGTTCCGGATCCTGTGCCTCCTGCCAACCCCCTGTTGTCTAGGTCCCGCTGCTTTGCTTGGCTTGTCCCGATTGCCTCCTAGTGCTATCTGCCTGCGGCGGTTTCGTTGGCTTCGATGCCTTCAAGAGTTCAGCACTGCAGTTTTGCCGGTGTGAAGTCTTAAGACGTTTTCTCGCCTTTCCATGACTGTCTTTAAAGAGAAAGAGTGTGTACTTGCAATGAGCAGTAGATAGTGTTCGTTAGGACACAGCTGCGGTGACATCTCATTCCCTAAGAAGATTTTTGGCCCTAAATCTGCTTTAAGCAAAAATAACACATGAGAAGGGAAAAAGAAGGATCTTGATCTATGCATGTTTTGCTCGGTGAGTTCATCAATGAAAATTTTCGCGGGTTCGCTGGTGACACTTGGCAGGTGCTTGATTAAATACTAATTGCTAGTTCTGCTCCCAGACAGGTGTTTGCAGTCAGGTGGGAGATACTAGGAGATTTTCTCTCATGCTTAATGCAAAGTAGTTTTTTTCTTTTTCACCTAGTCACAAAAATCTACAGTGCTGCGTTGTATTATTTTCTTTAAAAAGCGAGCAAGCAATCTCAATGTTTAACCAAAGGGAACACTTTGGTGAATATGATACATCCACTTGGTAGGTGCTCATGCCATTATTAAAACGGTGGCTACTAAAACCATTATGGAACAAATTATGGTGCAATGTTAAGAGGAGAAAAGCAGAATGTAAAATGACACGTTGACTGAGATTTTAAACACTTTAAAAGTTGTATGCTATCATATAGACACATTTTCAGAGGGTGGATACAGAGGCTGAATCCAATGGCTGGTCAAAGACAGCCCTCAGGAAGGATTGATCAAATGCAGGACTGCAGTGGCTGGTTCTCAAGGCCTAAACCCAAACTAAGTGAGCACCAAATGCTTCTGAATATGAATGAGTATGTTTTCAAAAGAAAGAGATCGACTCTAGGTACAGTGCTGTTCACCCGACATCCAGGTGTCAAGAAAGATTAATTTGCTCCTAGCCAGTGCCTTCTCTTCCACTTCTTGTTTCTTCTGATCAAATGCTTTCGATTTGGGCTCTTCCCTCTAAATTTATTGCACAGATGATGTTTACCAACAAATTCATGTTGTTTGTGCACCTCCAAGACGACCCGGGCTCTCTGGTTAGGCACACTGACTGCTGCCTCATGACATCTGTCTGTGCCTGGTGTTGAAAAACCAGTGTGCCCACATCGGACCCGTGGCTGGCTTCCTCTTTTCCCGAGTATCTGGGAATGAAATCAGCAAAAACAATGGATGGGTTCTCACGGATGCAGAGTCCGGTCGGTAGCTCAGACAGATGAGCTGGTGACGGATTATAGTGAAGGGCCCTGGCATATTGTCATAAAGTCACTAGTCTGTTCTGTGATGAGTTGGAAATAAAATCCTGCTGCTTAAAAAAGAAAGAAAGAGAAAAAGAAAAAAAAGAACAGGTTACCCGTTTCTTGGGTTTCGAGAACCCTGCTCCTAAGGGGCTGGGGTCCATGACTGGGGGTTTCTCCAGTTTGGCTTCAAAAGAGGAAGTTACTTCAGCCTTCCTCTTCTCTGGCACCTAGCCTCATTTTCTCCTCTCTCCCGTCTCCCCTCCTGCCCGTTCCTGCCCTCACATTTAGGGGCTATTTCTTTCTTTCTTTTTTTTTTGAGTTGGAGTCTCACTCTGTCGCCCAGACTGGAGTGCAGTGGCCGCCCCCGGCCACCGCAGCCTCGACCTGCTGGGCTCCGGCCATCCTTCCGCCTCAGCCTTCCGAGTAGCCGGAATTCCAGGCGCGCGCTACCACGCCCGGCTGATTTTTGATTTATGGTAGAGATGAGGTCTCGCCAGGTTGCCCAGGCAGGTCTCGAACCCGCAGGCTCAGGCAACCCACTCGCCTCAGCCTCCCAAAGGCGCGGGATTTCAGGCTGAGCTATCGAGCCCGGCTGGGGCTATTTCTTGAGGCGACCTCTCACTGAGAACTCTTGGAGGACAGTGCAGAGGTGTGGTTTTCCCAGCCTCCCTCCTTTACTGACTAGTGCAGCCATGTCAGCTTAGAACAAGTAGGAAGGTAAAAAATCAGCAGCCACCTCAAATCTTCTTCCTTTCTGTTTCTGCAGCAGTAGAGCTGAGATGTCGCCGTTTGGAGATGGAGATGTCCAGCCTGAGGAACTGTTAAAAGTCTGCTCAGATAAGCTGATCTTAGCCCTTCCTCTCTCTCTTCCACATTTGTGCCTGCCAGCTGACATCTGATTGGCATGCCTGGATGTGTGTGTGCCAGCGGACATGCCCCTGAATTTTCATTCATGTTGGCGGGGGAGGGTCCCTGAACAGAAGCATGTTGTTGAGATTTGACTAACTCCTTGTCTTCCTTTCTTTTCTTCCTGATGTCTCATCTTCTAATCTGAAAGCCAGAAAACCACAGTTTTACCAGCACTAAATGGGGTATAGAGATAATCTGGCTTTTCCTCCATTTTCTAGATGAGCAAAGAGATGCCCAAGAGCACTGCTCAAGGTCACCTATCTGTAAGTGGCAGCTATGGGACAAAATCTTAGATAACTTCAATCCCAATCTGGTGACCTTTTCGTCATGTAATTACGCTTACTTGACTTACTGTCTTAACTCCAGATGCTTCTAAGATGCTATGCAGGAAAAGTCCAGGTTTCCTTCATAGCTTTGTCCAGATGCCATCTCTTTCAGAAAGATTTTATAGATGGACCAGACATTAAGGGAACTCTGCAATTGCTCTTAGCATGTTTTAAAACCATGCAAAGCTTTTGCAGTCTCCAGTCCTGCCAATCACTTAGGATTAATTGTGTGTGTGTTTTACCTCCCTAAGGGACTATGAAAGTTACTCGAAAGAAGCAATCTTGTCTTTTTAATTTTTGTTAGTTTGTTAGTCTCATAATGCCTGGCACAGTGCTTGGCCCTGGTGGATCCTCGGTAAGGTACATTGAACAAATGAGTTAGAAAATAAATGGACAAACAACGAACCCACTGGAATGGTGCCTTTGTTCCCTCTGGAGTGGAGCTGCTGCGAATCAAAATGTGATGAATCTTGGGGGGCTGGGAGCTTTTTGTGAGTTATGGGGAAATCTTTCTGTCTCTCTGGCTGAATGAGCAGTGATAACATTAAAACTGCAACCTTGGAGTCACTAGCAGTGATTTAGGGAGTACATTCATATGGGCTCTCCAAAAATAAATCAACTAAATTGCTGCCAATAGCCAGTCAGGCAGAATTGCCCCTCAACAGAGCAGGTTTCTGGTGTTTACCTGGCCAGGATGCTGATTGCTACTCAAAATTACTCTAGCATTAGGGTTCATGGCCCGGCTTGGGGCTCTTGCCATCACCATTTTCTCTTTGGGGAGCTCCCTACCCAACGAGGGGAGGGGAGAACCAGCTCATTTTTCAGTCACTGGTCACGGAAACCTGGGACAGCTACCCCACTTTCAGGTGTTCCCTACAATGTGGCTGATTTTTTTCCCCTTGGATTTCTTCGCTTCCTCAGTTTTCTTATGGGAGAGTCAGGGTCTATGGAACTCAAACACTCTGACTCAAACAGAACTATGGAAAACTCTTTGGATAAGAAAAACTCTCTTTGAATTCTGGTCCATCTCAAAGAACATTGAATTTCTGCCAAGATAAAGTGAATTAATGCCTCCTCTTCCCCATTAAAAATATTTTTGCTTCATTACCTTAATCCCAAAGACTAGGATTTCTGGATTTGCAAGGTAACAATTCATTGAGTTGAAATACTGATTTATAGTTCTGAGCTAGTAATAGAAGATGACTAGTGAAGATTCTCCAAGTTTCTTCCTTCCTTTACAATGTATTTGCAATTAATATTGATTGAATGCCCAGTATGCGTTAGGAACGATGGATAGGATTTGGGGATATCAATGTCAAATAGTCGTTGCCTTCAATGGTTGTATCACCTGAAAGTTGTGGCTGATCTATACACTGATGAGCATATAATGAGACCAGCCTTGTAATGGAGACTGAGGAAAGGCTCTGGGAATAGGATGAGAGAGAAATGTGTTGCCTTGGGGAAAGCTGAAATTGCGACTTAAAGAATGACTAGAGTTCCACCAGAAAAGGGGAAGGGATATTCCAGACAGAGGCAACAATGAGGAGAAGGGGTGTGGTGGTGCGCTTAGGGCATCAGGACTGGATGTTCAAGTGCCCGTTCACCCACAGATACTGACTGAGGCAGTTCATGCGGCAGGCTCTGGACCTAGCACCATCTCATGCATGTGCCTTCAGAGCTGCCTCAGGCAGGGCCTCTGTACTGCAGGAATTCAAAGTTCAAATGAAGGGTGGAATTCATGGCGAGAGAGTTGGGAGTGAGTTGGGAGATGCAGCTGAGAAGCCCTAGTGCTGGACCTAGGAGCTTGGACTTTGGCCAAAAATATCTCTGCTTACCATGTCTACACCAAAAGATCAATCCATTGATAAAGGGTATGTAGGGTGGTTCCAAGTTTTTGACTTTACACACACTATTTCAATAAATAAATGAACATATGTCATTGCATGCAAGTGAGAGCAAACCTGTAGGATCAATTCCTTAAGTGGGATCACTTGATCAAAGGGTGTGCATTTGAAATTTTGCTATATGTTGTCAAAATCATTTCTTAGACATTCTATCAATGTTCATTCTCAGCAGCAGTATATGAGATGAGCTTCCCTCCACATTCTGATCCAATGAGTGTATACACACACACACACACACACACACACACACACACACACTACACACACACACACACACACACACACACACAGTAACAAAAACAGTTTTTTATTTCAGTCTCCAACAATTGTCACCCTTGCATGGACACAGATGGCCAAGTTCTAGCACTCTCTAAGGTTGAGATGGATGAACTATTGTCCTGGACATATCCAAGAATATGCCTTATGTTCTACCTCAGCTTAGCTTTCTGTCCCATGAGGACTCAGAGTGAAACATTGTGGGAAGATGTAGTTGAACTCGTCTGTTAGACTCAAAGATTAACGGTGTTTTCATGACAACTACTAAATGAATCTCAATTACTCACAATGGATGCATCATTGATTAATGCTTTTAAATTTTCCCTGATTTTTTTTTCACTTTTTCAGTTTGTATCACTTTCTGGGGAAATGATTGGCTAAGTCTCATTCGTTCTAAACTTTTAATCTTGGAGTGTATGTAGCTATTTACTTAGTCTACCATATCAATAATTCTTTATAAATATTTGTCATTTTCATGGGACAATAAAAAAGCTAATAGCATATGATTGTTTGGACATATTATAAGAACTTCAAATAAAAATTTGTTGTGTTTTACAGTCCTTCACACACTAAGAAGTGGACGATCAAGGCAGAAAGTTGATTTTTCAGGCACAAATTCTATGCATATGAAACAAAAGACAAGACACCTTAAGTTTGCCCCGTCATTGCAGTCACTAGCTCCATTCTTCTTCTAACTATCAATATGTGATCCCAAGCACCAATAACAGGTTGCCCACATTAAGTACCTGACAAAGGGAGCTGATCCTAATCCTGAACACCTTAATCCTGAATGTTAAAATCCTGACGACACAATTCTGGAAAAAACAATAACAAATTATTTAAAATATATTTTTTGTATTTTTAAGAGGGAGGTTATATAAGAAACATAAAATACGATGGAACATTTCACAGCCACTTTACACAATCAACTAGGCAATAATAACACACATATTTTTGCAAACATATACATTCAAGTACATCAAAGGCAGTCACATGGGTGTTCTTAAATAAATAGGTCCAAAGGGGAATGTCTAGATGCATGCTATTTTGGTTGGCAGTTGTGTATACCTGGTTTATAATTGCCATCATCTGAAATATCATAATGGACAACCTGAATCTTTTGATGAGGTAGATCAAAAACCCTGATGGGCCACCATCCCATATACAGTTCCCAAAGAGCTGAGGTCTTGAGAAATTTTATCTTTCACAAATACTGGTATACAAAAAGGACATTTTTTCATTTATTGATGAAATTTCAACATTTTTAAGTACATGCACGATGCTTAGACACAAAGTCAGCATTGTGATATTTGCACTTTCATGAAGCCAAATTTGCAAAAACAGTACAAATTAAGATGAAAACGAAGGCAGCAAGTATAGGTATAACTTTAGGGAGGAAATTTATAGGTAGTTAATTAGTGGCACTTATCTTTTACGAACTTTAGATTGATTCTTTATGCTCTTCTGGGTCAGCTGAGGCAAATTCTCCTGATCTCCATGCTTTCATTCCCGCATGACGGATTCACGAGTCAATACCTGTAACCTTTATTGCGTTCCATCGAGCCCCACGTTCAGGCGCCAAAACTGATGCAGATTTTTCAGGTCAGCCTGGGTTTCAAGAGTGTCAGCTCAATGGGTCAGCCAGCCAAGCCCCAGAGAGGGTCATGGAGGGGTTGGTAAACCTAGCCCCACAAGTGTCAGCGCTAGTGGGCTGGCAAGCCAAGCCCTGAGTGCTGCCGTTGGGGTGGGGGAGCTGGCAAGCCTAGCCCCCGGGGTGTTGGCTCTAACGGGCTGGTAAGCCAAGCCCTGAGAGTGTTGCTGGTTTGGGGGGCTGGCAAGCCTAGTCCCCGGGATGCCTCAGCTTTGGAGTCTCGCCTTCCTCCGGCAGCTCTCCTGGTTCAGCTGGCTCTGGTGGCGGACAAGCCAGCCTCTGGGGTGCAAGACTTTTTGACTCCGATGATCTTCCGCAGCTCTTCAGGTTGCAGCTCTTCAGGGTCAAGGTTCTTGTCTCCTACCCAGGAAGAATGAGGGACATGGACAGCCAGAAGGTGAGAAAGCAGGATTTATTGAGGACAGAAAAGCTCCACAGGGGGAGGGGGCCTGAAGGGGTGGCCCCAAGATAGGTTTTAAGTGTTGTGCATTTTCCTCTGAGCACAGCTTTGATTATGTCCCAGAAGTTTTGACAACCCGTTTCATTGTTGTAATTTGTTTCAATGAATTATTTAATTTCCATTTTGATTTCCTTGTTTACTCAGGACTCATTAAGGAACAAATTGTTCAACTTCCACGTCTTTGTTTGGTTTTGTGAGTTCTTCTTGGAGTTAATTTCTAGATTTATTCCAATGTGGCCTGAGATGGTGCTTGATATACTTTCTATTTTTTTTTTTTTAATTTATTGAGTCTTGATTTGTGGACTATTATGTGGTCTATTTTGGAGAATGTTTCATGTGCTGTGGAGAAAATGTATATTATGTAGTTTTGGGATGGAATGTTATGTAAATGTCTGTTAGTTTCTTCTAGAGTCCTGTTTAACTCCACTGTTTCTTTGTTGGCTTTTTGCTTTGATGATCTGTCTATTGCTGTCAGCGGAATGTTGAAGTCTTCCACTATTACTGTATTGCTGCCTTTTTAAAAAAAGTATAGTAGAGTTTGTTTTATAAAGCTGGAGACTCTGGTATAGGCACAGATACATTAAAAATGTTATGTTCTTTCATCGGATTGATCCCTTTATCATTGTATAATAGCCATCTTTGTCTCTTTTTATTGCTATTATTTGAAGTCTGTTTTATTTAATATGAGAATGGCTACCCTTGCTCATTTTTGGTTTCCCTTTGTGTGGAATATTTTCCCCCACCCCTTTACCTTGAGTCTATAGTAGTCTTTGTGAATTAAGTTGGTCTCTTGAAGGCAGCAGATATTTGGGTTGTATTTCCTTATTCATTCTACCAGTCTGTATCTTTTTAGTGGGGCACTGAAACCATTTATGTTCAGAGTTAATGATGATATGTAAGGTACTATTCTGTTCATCATACTGATTACTATCTGGTTGCTTTGTTTATTTATTTTCTCTATTGTGTTGGTGTTCCATAAAGTCTGTGGGCTTTAATATATTCAGTGGTAGCCGGGCTCGGTGGCTCAGCCTGTAATCCCGTGCCTTTGGGAGGCTGAGGTGAGTGGATGGCCTGAGCCTGCGGGTTCGAGACCCGCCTGGGCAGCGAGACCTCATCTCTACAATAAATCAAAAAATCAGCCGGGTGTGGTAGTGCATGCCTGTAGTTCCGGCTACTCGGAAGGCTGAGGCGGAAGGATCACCAGAGCCCAGCAGGTCGAGGCTGTGGTGGCTGGGAGTGGCCACTGCACTCCAGTCTGGGCGACCGAGTGAGACTCCAACTCAAAAAAAAAAAAAAAAAAAAAAAAAAAAATATATATATATATATATATATATATATATATATATATATCTCCAGTGTTTTTCTTTCTTTTGGTGTATTTTGCTTCAGTGTTTAGGACTCCTTTGAAAATTTCTTGTAAAACCTGTCTAGTGGTGACAAACCCCCTCAGCATTTGCTTGTTTGCAAAGGACTTTATTTCTCCTTCATTTACAAAACTTTGTTTTGTGGGATACAAAGTCCTTGACTGACAGTTATTCTGTTTGAGGAGACTGAAAATGGGGCCTCGATACCTTCTGGCTTGCAGGGTTTCTTCTGAGAAGTCTGCTGTTAGTCTGGTAGGTTTACCTTTGTAAGTTAGTTGATGCTTTTGTCTCACTTCTCTTAAAATTCTTTTCTTCACATTAACTTTGCATAGCCAATTATTGTATACCTTGGGGATGTGCTTTTTGTTGGGCTTCTTGAATCTGGATGTTTAGATCTCTGCCAAGGCCAGAGTTTTCCTCCATTATTTCCTCAAACATGTTTTCTAAAAGTGTTGCCTTCTCTTCTTCCTCAGGAATACCTATGATTCTTAGGTTTGGACATTTTACATAATCCCTTGTTCCTTGGAAACTTTGCTTCATTTTCCTGATTCTTTTTTCTTTATTGCTGTCTGATTGGTTTAATTCAAAAACCCTGTCTTTAAGTTCTGAGATCTTTTCTTCTGCTTGTTCTAGTCTACTGTTAAAACTTTCCAATGCATTTTATACCTCCCTAAATACTTCCTTCAGTTCCAGAATTCCAACTTTTTTTTTAAAGTCCGTGTCCTGAATAGTTTTCAAAATTTCTTCCTTTATGTTTTTTTCAGTTTTCTCCTGAAATTCCTTGACTAATTTTGATCATCAAACTTTTGAATTCTACATTTGAAATTTCAACAGTTTCATTTTGTTTGGGGTTTGTGGCTGAAGAGTTGGTGTGGTCTTTTGAGGGTGCTGGAGAACTCTGTGTTTTCATATTGTCAGAATTATTTTTTTGGTTTCTCCTCATTTGGATAGATGATTTCTTCTTATTTGTGGTCGAATCAGGCACTATGGGGTTCCCTTGGTAATATATCGGCTTGGTGTGGTGAGTTTCTTAATGGCCAGATGTGGCAGCCCTGTGCTGTGTACCTGCACTATCTCATGGCTTTTTGTGTGGCCAGCATGGCTTGAAAAGTGTTGTTAGCTGGCACTTGGGATCAGGCCTTCCCCAAAGTTGAGGTGTCGTATTCAGTGTGGTTGTCTGTGCTGTCATCTTCCTGCCAGGAGGTTGTGGGAGAAAGCTGGCAAGGATGATGAGTATAAGGTTTCTCCTTTGAGAATGTTTCTCCAAGGAAGTGCCCTGCCAGTCTAGGCTGAGGATGGAGTTCTGGGGATTTCCCAAGTTTTCTGTCTGTTTTGAGCCTTCTGGGTTAGTGCAGGGGACAGGAGATGAATCACCATGCAAATGTGCACTCTTAACTGCCCCAGGGGGTCAGCTGCTATGCAGAGCTGGTCCAGAAGACTTCACAAGGGGAGTGAGAGATTGCTATGGCAACGCCTCCCATCAGGCTTCTGCCTTGACCTCAGACAATCTTCTATCTGAAGCTTAAGGTGCAGTTGGCCTCGAGGCCTCAGGCAACCTGACCAGCCAGGAAATTTTTGCAGCTTCCGAGTTTGCCCTTGGGGCCCATTCCCTCCCAAACTGGCTGAAAAGCAGTCCTATCACCCTGCAAGGATTGAGTTCCTGCAAAATGGCTGTTGGTGCTGCTCAAGGCTTTTTGCGTACACCCCTCCATGGCCAAGCATGGCTGTGAGGAAGATGGTTTCCCATGAGGGACTGGGGCTCCACAAGGTCCAGGGAGCCCTGCAAGCTCACAGAACCCCGGAAGCCCCATCACTCACCCTCCCCACTGTGTTCAGAGGCTGTGGGGAACTGTGCCGTGCAGGAGAGAGTCCAGCCAGTTCCAGCCCAGGTCAGTGAATTTTGTTCTTCTTCTTTGCTCTCAGTGGCTATTATCTCTCCTTTGGAGACTCATGGGGCATGCTGCTGGATCTGTTCCTTTCTGGGTGCTGAGGAAACTCTCTCTCGTTCACTCTGTAGGAGAAACTCACTCTAGCTGCCGCATGTTGGCCATCTTGATCCTTAAAACCAGTATCCAGTCAATTTTCGATGAGCATCTGGGTTGGTTCCATGTTTTTGCTACAGTGAATAGTGCTGCAGTGAACATATGTGTGCAGGTGTCTTTTTGGTAGAGTGATTTATGCTTCTTGGAGTATATCACCAGAAGTGAGATTGTTGGATCATATGGTAGTTCAATTTTTAGTTGTTTGAGAAAATGCCATGTGTTTTCTATAGAGGTTGAACTACCTTGTATTTCCCACAACGTTGTGGAAGTGTTCTGTCTTCTCTGCAGCCTCACCAACACATGTTTTTTGACCTTTTAATTAAAGTCATCTTTACCAGTGTTAGGTGGTAGCTCACTGTAGTTTTGATTTGCATTTCTCTGATGATTACTGAGACTGAGCACTTTTTATATCTCTGTTGACTGCTTGAGTATCTTCCTTTGAGAAGTGTCTATTTATGTTCTTTGTCTGCTTTTTTAATGGGGCTGTTTTTCATTTTTATTTTTCCTGTCAATTTTTTTGGCATTCCTTGTAGATCCTGGATATTAGGTCTTTGTCAGATGCATAGCTTGCAAATATTTTTTCCCTTTTTATGGGTTGTCTCTTGATGGTTTCTTTTGCTGTGCAAAATGTTTTAGTGTGATAAGATCCCACCTGTCAATCTCAGCTTTTGCTGCATTTGCTCTTGAGGATGTGGCCATGAATTAATTGCTTACTTCAATGTCCAGGATGGTGTTCCCTATGTTTTCTTCTCAGGTTTTTATAGTTTGAAGTTCTACATTTAAGTTCTTGATCCATTTTGAGTTAATTATTGTATACGGTGATAAGTAGAGGTTCAGTTTCATTCTTCTGCATATGACTAGCCAGTTGTCTTAGCACTATATGCTAAATATGGTTTCCTTTCACCATCATTTGTTATTGATGGCTTTGTTGAAGATGAGCTGGTTGAGGGACTGTGCTTTTATTTCCAGATTATCTGTCTGCTCCATTGGTCTATGTGCCTTGTCCTGTACCAATGCTATGCTATCGTGGTTGCAGTAGACTTGTAATAAAGTTTAAAGTCAGGAAGTGTGATACCTCCAGCTTTATTCATTTTGCTGAGCATTGTTTTGGCTATCCATGCTCTCTTTTGCTTCCATATGGAATTCTGTATTGTCTTTTCTAGGTCTGCAAAAAGTGATGTTGGCAATTTGATAGAGATTGCATTGAATCTGCAGAATGCCTTGGGTAGGACGGACATCTTGACAATATTGATTCTTCCAATCCATGAGCCAGGAATGTTTTTCCATTTGTTTGTATCATCCTTGAGTTCTCTGAGCAGTGTTTTGTAGTTCTCATTGTAAAGGTCTCTCACTTCTCCAGTGAGGTGGATTCCAAGGTATTTTGGTGTGTGTGTGTGTGTGTGTCTATTGTGAATGGAATTGCATTTTTTATTTGGTTCTCAGCCTGCTTGTTGTTAGAAATAGAAACAGAAATGTATAGAAATGCACCTGTCTTTTGCACATTGATTTTATCAAAGTTGTTTATCGGTGCAAGAAATTTTTTGGCAGACTCTCTAGGGATTTCTGGGTATAGAATTATATCATTCACAAAGAGGGATAACCTAACTTCCTCTTTTCATATTGGATACGCTGATTTCCTTTTCCTGCCTGATGGCTCTTGTTAGGACTTCCAGTACTATGTGGAATAGGAAGGGTGAGAGTGAGCATCCTTGTTTGTTCCAGTTCTCAGGGGGAATGCTTCTAGGTTCTGTCCATTAAGCATGATGTTGTCTGCAGGTTTGTCATAGATGGTCCCTATTGTTTTAAGGGATGTTCTTTCAACGCCTAGCAGTTCAAGGGTTTTTATCAAGAAAGGATGCTGAATTTTATTGAATGCTTTTTCTACACCCAATGAGATAAGTGTCTTGGTTTTACACCCATTAATATGTTCAATTATGTTTATGGTCTTGTGATTGTTGAACCACTCCTGCATTCCAGGAATGAAACTTGTATGGTCATCTTGGATGATCCTTGAAATGTGTTGCTGGATATGACTTGCTAGAATCTTGTTGAGAATTTTTGCGTCTATGTTCGTCAGGAAAATTGGTCTGCAATTCTCTTTCCTTGTTTAGTCTTTGCCAGTTTTGAGGATCAGGATGATATTAGTTTGGTAAAATGAGCTAGGCAGAATCTCTTCTTCTCCATTGCCTGTCATATTTTCAATAAGATTGGTATCACCTCTTCTTTGTATGTCTTGTAGAATTCAGCTGAGAAACCATGTGGTCCAGGGATTGTTTTGGCAGGGAGGTTTCTTGTAATTGAGTCAATATCCTGGAGAGTTATTGGTCTGTTTGGGGTTTCAATTTCTTCTTGTGTCAACCTTGGAAGGTTATGTGATACCAGGAAATCCTCCATTTCCTCTAGATTTTCTGGTTTATTTGCGTACAGACGTTCATAGCAATCTCTGATAATCTTTTGAATTTCTTTGACATCGGTTGTGACAGCAACTTTTTTTGTTTCTAATTGTGTTTATTCAGTCTCTCTCTCTCTCTCTCTCTCTCTCTCTCTCTCTCTCTTTCTCTCTCTGTCTCTTTCTCTCTGTCATTCTGGCCAGGGGTCTATCAATCTTATTTATCCACTCAAAAATATCAACTTTTTGTCTTGTTGATCTTTTCTATATTTTTGTCTTCCATTTCTTGCAATTATGACTTTATCTTATTAATCTGAGTTTTTCTTCTGAAATTTGGATTTAATTGTGCTTGCCTTTCCAGCTCCTGTAGGCCTGATGCTAGGCTATTTACTTGTGACCCCTCTGTCTTCTTGATATGTGTGTGTAATGCTATGAACTTCCCAGCGGTATCCCAGAGGTTTTGATATATTGTGTCTTTGTTTTCATTTGTTTCCAGGAATCTTTTTTTTTTCTTTTGATTTCTGTGTTGGGTCAAAAGTTATTCAGCAACATGTTGTTTAGTTTCCATGTCTATCATTTAGTGTGACTTGGAGCACTGAAGGAACCTCTATGTCAGCAAGCTACTTGGGTTCAGAAGGTCACTGAGCTTGTCAAATTCTTTCTATTCTCTGACCAAGAGTGTTTGTTATTTTACTTTATTTTATTTTAGAGTTGTGGAGTGCAGATGAGGATTTACCCACATGAGTAAATTAGATGCAGGTAAGGTTTGGATTTCTAGAGAGGCCTCTCTTCCCTGATAGTAGACCTGGTATTCAGAGTTAAGCTGTGTGCTCCCTATCCATCCCCCATCCATTCCTTTTTTAGAAGTGCTCAGTGTCTGCTGTTCCCATCTTTTTGCTTGTGTGTCCAGTGATCAGGGTCTGCCTATGAGTGAGAACTCTCTATGATAATTCACAGAGAATGATGGTCTCCAACTGCATCCATGTTCTGCAAAGGGCATGGTTTTGTTCATCTTTATGGCTGTGTAATGTTTCATTGTGTGTATGTACCACATTTTCTTTATTCAGTCCACTTTTGATGGACATCTGGGTTGGTTCCGTGTTTTTGCTATTGTGAGTAGTGCTGCATTGAACATATGTGTGTATCTTTTTGGTAGAATGATGTATGTTCTTCTGGATATATTCCCAAAATTGGGATTGCTGGATCATATGGTAGCTCATTTTTAGGTCTTTGAGAAAATGCCATGCTGCTTTCCACAGCAGTTGAACTAGTTTGCATTCCCACCAACAGAGTAGAAATGTTCCTTTTTCTCTGCAGCCTTGCCAATACTAGTTTTTTTGACTTTTGGTGATAGCCACCCTTACCGGTTGGCTACCATCAACCAGTTGTGATTTGCCCTTCTCTGATGATTAGTGAGACTAAGCATTTTCTCATGTTTGTTGGTTGCTTGCATGCCTTCCTTTCAGAGGTATCTGTTTGTGTCCTTCCTTTGCTCACTTTTTAATGAAATTTTTATTTGTTCTTTTTCTGTCAATTTGTTTAAATTCCTTGTAGATTCTAGATGTTAGGCTTTTGTCAGATGCATAGCTTGCACATATTTTTTTGCCCATTCTGTGAGTTGTCTCTTTATTCTCTTGACGGTTTCTTTTGCTGTGCAGAATCCTTTTTGTTTGATAAGGTGCTGCCTCTCACTCTTAGCTTTTTTTGCATTTGCTTTTGAGGACTTGGCCATGAAGTCTTTGCCTACTTTGATGTCCAGGAGGGTGTTCCCTAAGTTTTTTCTAAGAGTCTTACAGTTGAGGTTTCGCATTTAAGTCCTTGATCCATTTTGAATTAATTTTGGTATATGATGATAGGTATAGGTACAGTTTCACTCTTCTGCATGTGCTTAGCCAGTTTTCCCAGCACCATTTTCTGAATATTGTTTCCTTTTCCCAGTGTTTATTTTCATCAGCTTTGTTGAAGATAAGTTTACAGATAATATGATTCTACACCTGGAAAACCCCAGAGAGTTTGGAAAAAAACCTCCTTGCACTGATAAACAACTTTGGTTAAGTCTTGGGATACAAAATCAATATGCAAAAAAAGTTGCACTTCTATATACCAACAACAAGCCGGCTGAGAATCAAATACAAAACATATTCCATTCACAATAACCACAGAATAGAAAAAATACCTCAGTATACACCTAACCAAAGAGGTGAAAGACCTTTACAATAAAAACTACAAAAGGCTGCTCACAGATGCTGCTCAAATGCTGCTCAAGGTACAAACAGATGAAAGAACACCCCATGCTCACAGGTTAAGAGTCAGTAGTCATGATGTCCATTCTGCCTAAGGTAATGTACAGATTCAATGCAATCTTACCAAACTTCCAGTATCATTTTTTCCACAGGTGAATAAAAGACAATGCAAAACTTCATATGGAGAAAAAAAAAATGTTCGAATAGCTAAAGCAATCCTCAATGAATGGACATTGGAACAAAACTGGAGGTACTTCCAGACTTCAAACTTTTGTACAAGGTTATGGTAACCAAGATAACTTGATACTGGTACAGAAATAGGTACATAGAGCAACAGAACAGGGCAGAGAATCCAGAAAGTGCATTTTTTTGAAGTCAAGCATGACACTTTGTATGGTAGGGCAGAAGTAGTACTCAGTTGTATAAACTGTCAGGGGAGATTATTGTATTTTTTGCCTGTTCTTTCACTTCTTCTGTGATCAAACTGACATGTAAACTTAAGTCCACAAATTCACCCCTTGTGAACCTGGTACTCATATATATCTCCTTAAATAATACTTAATTTCCAAACAAAGACAATAACAAGGTAATAGTTTTGCATAACAGTATGCAACTATCCTATAATTGTGATTCTCAAGATTTCAAGATTTCATCTCCTTAAACAGTACTTAACTTCTAAATAAAGTCAATAACAAGGTTATAGTTCCACTTAACCTTTTGTAACTATCCTGTGATTGAAATTTTCAGGATTTTAGACATTAAGGATTTGGACTTTAGGGATTTGGATCTTTTGGGATTTTAACATTTGGGATTATGGCACTCAGCAGGATTGTGTCTTTTGGTATTATGATCCAAATCCCTTAACAAAGTCTTACAAGAAACAACCTTGCAGTTTTTAGCAAAAATGTAAAAGATAAGTAGCATAGTTTAGTGGCAGAAGGTGGAATTGGAAGTATTTGTATATAGATAACTTCTGTGCTAAACAAACACTCATTACTTATGGAATTAAAAAATCAATCAAGCAAGCAATTTATACTTATTAAGGGCTTACTCTGCCAGACCATCTCTTAGACGATATAGATGGTCAGAAACAAACGGACCAAAAAACTCAAACTCGTCAGGGTTCCAGATCTTTAAAAAATTAGGGAGTTGTGAAGATAAGGCAAAAACACATGACTGATTTAGTCAGTATATGAGAGTACACAGTATGAGATTATACATGCATAAATCCCTGATTGATGCGAAGCAGTTGGGCCTGAGCATTGTAGCCCTGAATGAAGAGAATGAGACTTGAAAGAACATCCTACAGTGCATGGAAAGCTTGCTAGGGAGCTAAGGTGTGTTTCGCCCCTCTCTCTTCCCCACCAAGCTCCCCTTCTTTTACATTGCTGTTGGACATCTCCCTTGGGCTTTGCACGCACACCGTGCTCTGGTTTCCTCTCCTTGGGGGCCTTACCGACACCTCTTTCCTTTTCTCCATGCCTTGCAAAGCCACACAGGAGAGCTTGTTTTCTATCCTTTCCAGAACTTCATGGCTTGTCACTTCTCATTCAACACAGCAACCCATCCTGTGCCTCAAATGACCCCTTACTTCAGGTCCTCACAAAGCTGAACATAGAATTACTAGATGACCCGGCAACCCTACCCCAAATAATTGAAAACAGATACTCAAATAAACCCCTGTGCACAAATGTTCATAGCAGTGTGTCTTACAATAGCCCCAAGGCGGAAACAACCTAGATGCCCATCCACAGATGAATGACTGAGCAAACTGTGGTATAACCATGCACGGGAATATTACTTAGTCATAAAAAAGAATAAAGCACTGATACTGCACCATGAATTGGTGCTGCCAGGTAGGCGAACCTCAAAACACTGTGGTAACTGAAGGAAGTCAGACACTAAAGGTCATGTATATGTGTACGAAATATCTTGCATCAGTAAATCCATAAAGACAGAAAGCAGATTAGCGGTGGCTACAGGTCCCAAGGGGAGGGCGTGAGTGGAGAGTAACTACTATATGGGTACGGGGTTTTATTTTAAAGGGATGAAAATATTTTGGAACTAAATACAAGGGATAGTTGCAGAGCATTGTGAAAGTACTAAATGCCACTGAAGTGTCCACTTTAGAATGGCTAATTTTATGTAATGTGAATTTTGCCTCAATTAAAAAATGAAAAAAACAAAACAAATAACCCTTTCAGGCAATGTGCTGTTGGGTGCTGGGGGGCAAAGTGCTCTTTCTCCTGACATAATTGCTTCCCAGGGAGTCATGGGAGAAACAGAACCTCAGAGGGGTGAATTTCAGGGTATGATTTAAGCAAATGACCATTATCTCTCAGATTGATGCAGGGCTTTATAGCTTATAAAGTGCCTTCTGTTCAACACCTTATACATCCTTGACATCTTTTTCCCCTCTGCTCCTCTTCATTCCATCAGCCAAAAGAGATCATAGTTCACCCTCTTCGCCACCTGGCGTAACGTTACCCCACCTCTGTGTTTGAATCTGATCCACTCACTCAGGCCCAGACAACTGCCATCTCCTGAAAACTCACCAGGAAACACAAGGCATGTTCTGGTTGCTCAGAACACCTGAGCTGCCCTTTTCTGATAGCACTGAAAGGTCTTCTGGGAGAATAAGGCGAGAGGGCAGAGCCTCAGCCAAATCGATTTGCCCGAGGGACTTCCTCAGTCCTTGGGTTCTGGCTTTTCTCCTCAGGGTGTAAGGCGTCTTACAAGCCAAGGTAACCGAGGCTGACTTGGGCAGAGGTGACACATATTTTCAGTAGGACTCTTGTGTTTGGATGCTTTACATAAACAACATGATGGAGTGGCATTGGCATTAAACACAATTTGAAGGTGTGGTGGATAAAAAGGGAAGGGTAGAAATGAATCAGAGTGGGTAGGCCAAGGGAAATGGTTTTTTGTTTCTATTTCTATTTTTATTGATGAGTTCTTGCTGTTTCCTAGGCTGTACTCAAACTCCTGGTCTCAAGTGATGGGGACCAACCACATTTAGCTAAAGGGATTTTATTAAGTGGTCGGTTGGTCAAGCTTATGGAGGGACTCTCTGGCATAACCACTATATCTGGCGCTCTGCAGGACCCTAGGCTCATAGCAGGCCATTAAAAAATTGTTAGTTGATTGACTTAAGTTCTTTTGTCCAGTCATCTATCTATTCTCTTCTAGGGAGAGGATGGTCTTCAGAATGTAAGCCCCTTGGAGAAAAGGACCAGGTCTCTTTTATGCCTCAGGGCCTTGCAGAGTACCTGGTATAACTGGGTCTTTGAGAAGCATCTGTTGAATGAATGAATGAATGACTGCAAAGAGGAAGGCCGCGTTGAGGACAGGGGAGGGGTCCCTGCAGCTGGCCTCCTGAAGGCCACCGGGACGGGGCGAAGGCGGCCTCCCCCGGCGGAGGGCCGGAGTCCGCAGGGAATGGCGAGGAAGGGCCGGAGGCGAAGGCAGGGCCGGAGCCCACCGCTCTCCCAAGGGTTTTCTGTGCGCTGGCGCAGCGACCGGGGCTGGCGGCTGGGAGGGCTGCGGGCTCCAGGGCGCACCGCCGTTTTCAGGGGGGAAGACCCCCTGAGGCGTGCTTGCTGGATCACAGGGCGGATAAAGGAGGGAGAGGGCTGGGTGGGGGAGAGGCGAGGGCTGCGGGGTGAGGGGCCCAGCCCGCAGGTGGCGGCTTTGGGCGGCGGTTCTGGGCGGAGGAAGAGAGGCTCGGGGAAGGGAACGCGCGCGCGCCGCACGGGCGAGGAACACACGCGCGCACACACACGCGCGCGCACACACACACACACACACACGCGCACGCCGCACGGCGAACGCACGCGGCACACACCAGGCGCACCACCGTTCTCTTCAGACAGCAACGTGATGGTGCAGG